>NW_026078632.1:0-50412 GCF_006386435.1 Epinephelus moara | reverse complement strand
TAAAAAGGACTCTCGTTTTTCAAATTAATGTTTAAACATGTTGATTTTAAATGCACGTGCAGAAATGCCAGCTTCAGGGTTTCTGTAACGTTTATTTGTTCACTTTTACTGTAGGCTACTGACCCACTATAGACTTCAATTGTATTCGCTAAGCTAAGCCGCAATGCTAACCGCTGAGACCTAGCCACTGGACATACAGACACAAAAAAGATATTGATCATGTTGTCTCACTATGAAAATGATAGAGAAAGGGCATAACTCCCAAATCGTCGGAGTATTCTTTTAAGTGACATACTGTAAGCTGACCAGCAGTTGGTATAGCAATGTCACTTTTGTTTTTTAAGAGTCAGAATTGTGTTTTTTGTGTTGTCTGTTTTTTACATGGCTTTCGGGTTTTTTAAAATGGTGGTTACCCGTGCTGCATCGGTTGTGTTGGATCCAATAACCATACATTTACATCACTCATGGTTCCTCTTGTGCTGGGAGAGTACCTACACTGAATTAGGAGCTAAAAGTGTCCCTCAAAACAATGTTCCAAGAACTATGTTTGTTGCTAGTACTTGCGGTGCGGACACAACAAAAAAGGGGGGGTTCTTAGAACTATTAAAGAGTTTCTCCAGTCCCAAAACACCTATTGTTTAAGTTTAGTATATATTTTTGTGAGAACATAAAATTCTTTATAAATATTTTCTGTTAAGCAAACTCCTTTGGATTTCAGTGCTGCCTGACTGCAACTTGAGTAATCTGCATGACGGTTGCTATGTGGTGAAGGAGGGTAGCACCACGCGCATCAACATCCCCCTCAGTGGAATACCTCTCCCCACTGCCACCTGGAAGAGGGGCGACGTGGGGCTTGGCGACACTGGCCGAATGTGCGTGGAGGCATCCCATGGTGTCACCACTCTGCTGATCAGAGACTGCCAGAGAGGAGATGCTGAGACCTACACCATCAATGTCAAGAACAGTGCTGGCTCCAAGGACTGCAAGTTCCAGCTGAAGGTGGTTGGTAAGCCTGGCATCTGTACTGGACCCATTAATTTTGACGAGATCACTGCCGATGCCATGACCCTGGAGTGGGGACCGCCTGCAGATGATGGTGGTGCAGAAGTGTCCAACTACATTGTGGAGAAGAGGAGGACAACAGACAACAAGTGGGCCACAGTGGCTTCAGCTATTCAGAAGACCACCATGAGGGTGATCAGGCTCCATGAGGGAAAAGAGTACATCTTTAGAGTGTTTGCTGAGAACAAGTATGGAGTTGGAGAGTATCTGAGGTCTGACCCAGTCATTGCCCAGCATCCATTTGGTGAGTATCACGCCTCTAATTAATGCTAGTTAAATGGTTTATTACAATTTAACATGTCACATTTCTTTTAAAGTCTTTCTGTTACTAATTACTGTGTTTTACTTCTAAAGAAGTCAACCCCATCTCACACAAGCTTTGTAAGTTTAATTTCTCCTTTCTTAACCTTTCCACTCCTGTCTCTTTCTCTGCTTCCTCCAGATGTGCCTGGGGCACCTGCTCCTCCAGAAATAGCGAGCATCCGCCATGAGTCAGCTATCTTGACTTGGGCTGATCCAAAGGACAGCGGTGGCTCCCCAGTTACTGGTAACAGACTGTGAACTAAACCTATCAGTTTTTAGTTAATTGTAAGCTCATAGCAAACAGCATGACCAACAGATTTTTGTATTCTCTGTAGGATATCATGTGGAGTTCAAGGAGAGGAACAGTCTGATGTGGAAACGGGCCACTAAGACTCCTCTGAGACTGAAGGAGTGCAGAGTTACTGGCCTGATCGAGGGACTCGAGTATGAGTTCAGGGTGATGGCCATGAACATGGCCGGCTTAGGAAAGCCAAGCAAGGTTACTGAGGCTGTGGTTGCCCTTGATCCTATTGGTGAGTTCACTGCTTTCAGATTGTTTTTCCCTAATGTGAAAACTAAATTCTGCTTTGGCAACTCTCCAGTTTTTATTGCAATAGTATGGATACTTGAATGGAAAGTATATTTTCTGTAACACATTGACTTTGTGTCCTGTTAGATCCTCCTGGCAAGCCTGAAGTGATTAATGTCACCAGGACCACAGTCACTCTGATATGGACCGCTCCCAAATATGATGGTGGCCACAAGCTGACTGGCTACATGGTGGAGAAGCTGGAGGCTGGCGGCAAGACCTGGATGAAGGCCAATCATGTTAACATCCAGATTTGTGCCTTCACTGTCAGTGACCTGACAGACGGAGCTCAGTATCAGTTCAGGATAAGGGCCAAGAATTCTGCCGGAGCTATCAGTCCTCCTTCAGAGGTTACTGAGCTTCTGACCTGCAAGGATGAGTATGGTAAGCTAAGTAGGGTAGTTCAGCAGTTAAAACATTTGTGAATGCAGGTCCTTCAAATCATTTTATTTTACTTTTACAGATATCAGGTCTTGAAATTCATATTGTCATTAAGTTGACTTTATGAGTTCTGTAGACAGTTATAATGCAACTTTCTTCCATCCTCTTTGCAGAGCCACCGACCATCACCATTGACCCAGACATGAAGGACGGTGTATCAGTCAAGGCAGGAGACACCATTGTGATCTCAGCCTCCAAGATTGTGGGCAAACCTCCACCCACTGCTGTCTGGTCGAAGGGAGGCCGTGAGTTCAAGACCTCTGACGTTGTCACCATCACTAGCACCCCAACCTCCTCCACTCTTGCTATCAAGTATGCAAGCCGGAAGAACACAGGAGAATACACCATCACTGCCAGCAATCCCTTTGGCATTAAGGAAGAACATGTAAAGGTGAAGGTCCTTGATGTGCCTGGAGCTCCAGGCCCCATCGAAGCCAGTAACATTTCAGCTGAGAAGTGTACTCTGACCTGGCTTCCACCAGAGGAGGATGGAGGCTCCGCTATCAAGTCCTACACCCTTGAAAAGAGAGAGACCAGCCGCCTGCAGTGGACCAAGTTAGCTGAAAACATTGTGGACTGCAGACATGTAGCCCACAAACTGATCAAGGGCAACGAGTACATCTTCAGGGTGTTTGCTGTGAACCAGTATGGCATCGGAGACTCAAGCCAGTCTGGTCCAATCAAAATGGTTGACAGTTTCAGTAAGTTTTTTTGTTATTCATAAATGATTGTAATTTTATAGTATTTCTAGACCACCTTAGGATTGTAAAAATCCTTTAAGCTGAAGAATTTAATAGTTCAAGGCATAACTGACCAAAATGTTGCTTTGTTTCCCCAGGCCCACCAGGCCCACCCTCAGTCCCAGAGATTGATAACGTCAGTAGGAACGCTGTCACCATTTCATGGAAGAGACCAGTACGGGATGGAGGAAGTGACATTAGAGGATATTGTGTCGAGAGGAAAGAGAGGAAAGGAATGCGATGGGTGAGAGCCTCTAAGAGGACAATCCCTGACCTGCGCTTTAAGGTGCAGGGTCTAACTGAGGGAGTAGAGTATGAGTTTAGAGTCACTGCTGAGAACAAGGCTGGATTTGGGGAGCCAAGTGAGCCCACACACCCTGTGATGACCAAGGACATTGTGTGTAAGTAAAACTGGACTTCTCAGTTACATTTTTAAACAGGAGAGTTGCAAATGCAGAGAAGTAAAAAAATAAACATCATGCATCTTTGTAAAGAGGTGCCCACTAACTTTTTTAAACTCCTGTTTTTTTTTTCCTCATTAGATCCACCTGGTCCTCCATCCAACGCCAGAATTACAGACACCACAAGAACCACAGCTACCTTCGCCTGGGGCAAACCCCACTATGATGGTGGTCTTGATGTAGAGGGATATATTGTTGAGTACAAAAAGGAGGGACATGATGACTGGGAAGTGGAGACACAGTATCCAGTAAAAATTACTGAATATGTTATTGGTAAACTTCAAAAAGGAGGCAAATACCATTTCAGGGTCAGTGCTATAAACTCAGAGGGCGTTGGCGAACCTGCAGAGATTGAGAAAGTGACTGAACTGGTGGACCAGGAGTCTTTGCCAGACTTTGAGCTGGATGCTGAATTAAGGAGAACCCTGGTGGTCAGGTGCCGTGCTTCAATCCGTATGTTTGTTCCCATCAAGGGTCGTCCTGTTCCTGAAGTAACCTGGAGCAAAGATGATACCAACCTGAAAACACGTGCACACATTGACACCACAGAGTCCTACACTCTACTGGTTATTCCTGACTGCACTCGATACGATGCTGGAAAATACAACCTGTGTCTGGAGAATGTTGCTGGAAAGAAAACCGGCTTTGTTAATGTGAGAGTTTTGGACACTCCAGGACCACCAGTCAACGTCAAGCCGAGAGAGATCACCAAGAACAGCATCACCCTCCAGTGGGAAATCCCTATAATCGATGGTGGTTCTAAGATTAAGAACTATGTTATTGAAAAGAGAGAGGCTACCAAGAAAGCCTACACAGTGCTTAGCACTACATGGCAGAAGTGTTCCTTCAAGTTTACAGACCTTGAGGAGGGAGCTTACTACTATTTCCGTATCTCTGCTGAAAATGACCTGGGTGTAGGCGAGCCCGCTGAATCCCCTGAGCCAATCAGGGTGTCCCAGGCCCCATCTCCACCAGAAAACTTGTATGTCACAGATGTGACAGCTGACAGTGCCAGCCTGGCATGGACCAAGCCCTTGCATGATGGTGGCAGCTTGATCACTGGATACGTCATTGAGGCCCAGAAGAAGGATACTGACCAGTGGGTCCATGTGGCCACCATAAAGGCTCTGGACTACATTGTAACAGATCTGATTGAGGGTGCAGAATATACCTTCCGCATAATGGCTGTCAATGCATCAGGCAGGAGCGACCCACGTGAAAGCAGGCCTGCTATTATCAAAGAGCAGACTTCTCCTCCTTCATTTGACTTGCGTGGAGTCTATCAGAAGACGGTTATTGTCAAGGCAGGGGACCGTGTCAAGGTGGAGATTCCAGTGCTGGGCAAACCCAGACCTGTGGTTTCCTGGAAGAAGGGAGACATAGCACTCAGGGAGACACAGAGAATCAACACTGAAGTCACACCAACATCGACTATCCTCAACATTAATGAGATCAAGAGGACTGATGCAGGCCAGTATTCTATGACTGGAAAGAACATGCTGGGTACAGTGACTGAGACGATCACAGTCCTGGTCCATGACATTCCAGGTCCTCCCACTGGTCCCATCAAGCTGGAAGAGGTCTCCTGTGATTATGTTCTCATATCCTGGGAGGCACCAGAAAGTGATGGAGGTGTTCCCATCAACAACTATATTGTTGAGATGCGGGAGACTACTGGTACTTCCTGGGTGGAGTTGGCAGCTACAGTAATCCGCACCACATTTAAAGCAGCCAGACTCAATACTGGAACTCAATATCAGTTCCGTGTCAAGGCCCAGAACAGATATGGCATTGGACCAAGCATTATCTCTGAGCCAGTGGTTGCTGCCTATCCATTTGATGTGCCAGGCCAGCCAGGCATTCCTGTGGTCACATCTTTTAACAAGGATGCTATGACTCTGAGCTGGAATGAGCCTTCCTCTGATGGAGGCAGTCCCATCCTTGGCTATCATGTGGACAGAAAAGAGAAAAACAGCATTCTATGGCAGAGGATCAGCAAAGCTCTTGTTATCGGAAATATCTTCAAATCAACAGGCCTTGTTGATGGAATTGCATATGAACACCGTGTTACTGCTGAAAACATGGCCGGTCTCAGCAAACCAAGCAAACCCTCTGAGCCTATGTATGCTTTGGACCCAGTTGACGCACCAGGCAGGCCTGTGGCATTGAATATTACCAGACATGAGGTGACAGTGTCATGGACCAAACCAGAGGGAGATGGTGGATTTTCCATCACTGGATACACAGTAGAGAGGAGAGAGATGCCCAATGGACGCTGGCTCAAAGCCAACTTCAACAACATCCTAGAAACCATCTACACAGTCAGTGGTCTGACCGAAGATGCAACTTATGAATTCCGTGTGTTTGCTAGAAATTCAGCTGGTGCTGTTAGTGCTCCATCCCAGCCATCAGAGGCAATCACATGCAGAGATGACCTTGAAGAGCCCAGGCTTGATGTTGACGCATTGTATAGCAGCAATGTTATTGTCATGGCAGGAGAGGTATTCAAGCTGGAGGCCAGTGTGACTGGCAGGCCCCTCCCATCTCTGGTATGGACCAAGGAAGGAAAGGAGCTTGAGGATACAGCCAAGATAGAGATAAAGACAACAGACTTCCACACAACTCTGGTAAACAAAGATTCCCTGAGAAGAGATGGAGGTGCTTATACTCTGACTGCCAGCAATCCCGGTGGCTTTGCAAAGTTCACCTTTAATGTCAAGGTGCTCGACAGACCTGGACCACCAGACTCCCTCACTGTTACTGACGTCACTGCTGAGAAATGCGTCCTTAACTGGCTGCATCCAACACATGATGGCGGTGCCAAGATCGAATACTTTATCATTCAGAGGCGTGAGACCAGTAGGTTGGCATGGACAAATGTGGCCACAGACCTTCAGGCAAACAGGTTCAAGGTCACCAAGCTTCTGAAGGGCAACGAATACATCTTTAGAGTCATGGCTGTTAACAAGTATGGTGTAGGTGAACCCCGGGAGTCTGAACCTATCATTTGTACCAACCCCTATGTCCCCAGTGACCCACCACAGCAGCCTGAAGTTACCACCATTACCAAGGACTCCATGGTTGTCTGCTGGGAGCGCCCTGAACACGATGGAGGCAGCAGTATAAACACCTACATAATTGAGAGAAGGGATAAGACTGGCCTGCGCTGGGTAAAGTGCAACAAGAGGACTGTAACTGACCTGCGATTCAAGGCCTCTGGCCTCACACCTGGACATGAGTATGAATTCAGAGTTTTTGCACAGAATAATGCTGGTCTAAGCCAGCCTAGTCCTTCGAGTCCATTCTACAAAGCTGAGGACACCATCTTCCAGCCTGGACCTCCAGGGAATCCCAGAGTTCTTGACACAACCAAGTCTTCCATTACCCTTGCCTGGAACAAACCTGTCTATGATGGCGGTTCTGAAATCACTGGTTACATAGTGGAGACCTGCCTTCCTGAGGAGGATGAGTGGACTATTCACACTCCCAAAAAGGGATGGGTAGCCACTTCCTTTACCATCACCAACTTGAAAGAAAACCAGGAGTACAAAATCAACATCTGTGCCACTAATTGTGAGGGAGTGGGAGAGCCTGCTGCTGTTCCTGGAACCCCTAAGGCTGAAGACAGATTGCTTCCTCCAGAAATTGAACTTGGAGCAGAGCTGCGTAAGGTGGTCTGCATCCGAGCCTGTAGCACACTCAGACTCTTTGTTCCCATTAAGGGTAGACCAGTACCTGAAGTTAAATGGTCAAGAGAGCATGGAGAATCTCTGGACCGAGCTAACATTGAAATCACTTCATCATTCACCACCCTTCAGATAGACAATGTTGACAGATTTGATGCAGGTAAATACATAGTGACTGTGGAGAATGCCTCGGGAAGTAAATCAGCCTTTGTTAATGTCAGGGTGCTAGACACTCCCGGAGCACCACAGAACCTGATTGTCAAGGAGGTCACTAAAGATTCAGTTTCCCTTGTTTGGGATGCACCTCTCATTGATGGTGGCTCCAGGGTCCGCAGCTACATTGTTGAGAAGCGTGAGTCAACCAGAAAGGCCTACTCAACAGTCTGTGCCAGCTGCCCTAAGTCTAGTTGGAAGGTTGGTAACTTGGAGGAAGGAAAGATGTACTCTTTCAGAGTCCTGGCTGAGAATGAATTTGGCATTGGCCTCCCAGTAGAGACTGTTGAACCAATTAAAGTGTCTGAGAAACCTCTACCACCAGGCAAAGTGTCCGTTCGTGAAGTTACCAGCTCCAGTGTCACACTAACTTGGGAAAAGCCTGACCATGATGGTGGCAGCAGAATCACAGGGTACATTGTTGAAATGCAGGGTAAAGGCAGTGAGAAATGGACCCAGGTCATGGTGGTAAAGACCAATGAGGCTGTTGTAACTGGCCTTACACGGGGAGAGGAGTACATGTTCCGTATCTCAGCCACCAATGAAAAGGGAGTTAGTGACCCACGTTCACTCAATGTGCCTGTTGTGGCTAAAGACCTAGTCATCTCACCAACCTTCAAACTTCTTTTCAGCACATTTAGTGTGCTAGCAGGAGATGATCTGAAGATAGATGTACCATATGTTGCCTGTCCCAAGGCTACAGCAACTTGGCTCAAAGATGGTGTTGCTCTCAAGGAGACAACAAGAGTTAATGCTGAAGCCACTGACAAAAACCTTCTCCTAGTTATTAGGGATGCTTGCAGAGATGATGTGGGCACATATACTGTCAAACTGAACAATATAGCTGGAGAGGCATCAACAGACATCAGTGTTGTTGTTCTAGATAAGCCTGGACCCCCAACTGGCCCAATTAAGCTGGATGAAGTCACTGCTGACAGTGTGGTCCTTTCCTGGAATCCACCAGAGTATGACGGCGGTTGTGCTATCAACAATTACATTGTTGAAAAGAGAGACACATCTACCACTAACTGGCAGATTGTCTCAGCTACTGTGGCCAGAACCACTATCAAGGCAGCCCGTCTTAAGACTGGAGTTGAGTACCAGTTTAGAATTGCTGCAGAGAATAGATATGGCAAGTCCTCAGTGCTGGTTTCTGATACCATTGTTGCTCAGTATCCATTTGAAGTACCTAGCTCACCACGTTCTGTTGTGGTCCAGTCAGTCACCAAGGAGAGTATGGTGGTTGTATGGGAGAAACCTAGCAATGATGGTGGAAGCAAAATTCTGGGCTACCACTTGGAGCTTAAAGAGAGAAACAGTATACTGTGGGTGAAACAGAATAAACAACTTATCCCAGAGACCAGATTTAAGGCTGTTGGCCTTGAGGAGGGTATCGATTATGAGTTCAGAGTCTATGCTGAGAACATTGTTGGTGTCAGCAAAGCCAGCAAAGTGAGTGAAATGCAAGTGGCCAGAGATCCTTGTGACAGACCAGGAAAACCAGAGGCTGTGATTGTCACAAGAAACCAAGTGACACTCAGATGGACTAAACCTGAATACGATGCAGGCATCAAGATCACAGGCTATGTGGTTGAGAAAAAGGAAGGAGCTGGCCGATGGATGAAGGCGAGTTTCGCCAACATCTTAGAGACAGAATTTGTTGTCACAGGACTTACTGAGGATCAGATTTATGAGTTCCGTGTCATCGCCAGAAATGCAGCAGGTGTCTTCAGCCAGCCATCTGATTCTACTGGAGCCATCACTGCCAAGGATGAGGTGGATCCACCCAGGATTGACTTAGATACTAAGTACTCCCAGGCTGTGGTGGTAAACGCTGGAGAGACATTTAGGCTTGAGGCTGCTATCTATGGTAAGCCTGTGCCCACAGTACACTGGCTGAAGGAGGGCCAAGAAATTACTGAAGCAGCTCGCTTAGAGCTCAAGAACACAGACTTTACAGCTTGTCTAGTTGTTAAAGAAGCTATCCGTGTTGATGGAGGTCAGTACACTTTACTCATAAAGAATGTTGGAGGAGAGAAATCTATTAACATTAATGTAAAGGTCCTGGACAGACCAGGTCCACCTGAAGGCCCTATCTCCATCTATGGGGTCACCAGTGAGAAATGCTCCATTGCCTGGAAACCTCCCTTGCAAGATGGAGGTAGCGATGTTTCCCATTACATTGTTGAGAGAAGGGAAACCAGCCGACTGGTATGGACAGTAGTTGAACCAAAAGTTCAGACACTAAACCTGAAGATCACAAAACTTCTTCCTGGTAATGAGTACATCTTTAGAGTGATTCCTGTCAACAAATATGGAGTTGGTGAGCCTCTGGAATCTGAGTCAATGGTTGCCAAAAATCCATTTGTCACTCCCAGCCCACCAACAGAGGTAGAAGTCTCCACAATCACCAAAGACTCCATGGTAGTGACCTGGGAGAGACCAACTAATGATGGTGGCAGTCCTATCCAGGGATACATTGTTGAGAAACGTGACAAGGACGGTGTGAGATGGACTAGATGCAATAAGCGCACAGTGAGTGAGCTGCGCTTCAGAGTAACAGGCCTCCTAGAAAACCACAGCTATGAATTCAGAGTTGCTGCTGAAAATGCTGCAGGTGTTGGCACACCTAGTGCACCAACAGTGTACTACAAAGCATTGGATCCTATCTTCAAAGCAGGTCCACCAAACAACCCCAAAGTGGTGGACACATCTAGGTCCACTGTTTCCCTGACATGGGGCAAACCTATCTATGATGGTGGTTGTGAGATTCAGGGTTACATTGTTGAGGCCTGCAATACAGTAACTGATGAGTGGTTTATGTGCACTCCTCCAACTGGCATCAAGGACACTAAGTTTACAGTGAAAAAGCTTCTTGAGAAGCACGAGTACCAATTCAGAGTGTGTGCCATCAACAAAGTTGGTGTTGGAGAGCATGCTGATGTTCCAGGAAAAATTCTACTGGAGGAGAAGCTTGAGGCTCCCGATCTTGACCTGGATGCTGATATGAGAAAGATGATCAACATAAGAGCAGCAAGTACTCTCAGGTTGTTTGTTCCTGTGAGAGGTCGCCCAGCTCCTGAGGTGAAATGGGGCAAGGCTGAGGGCGAGATTAAGGAGACTGCCCAGATTGACTGTACGGGCAACTATGCTTCACTTGTCATCGAGAATGTTGACATATTTGACACTGGCAAGTACACCCTGACTGCAGAGAATGCCAGCGGAGTGAAGTCAGTCTTTATCAGTGTCAGAGTCCAGGACGCACCTAGTTCACCAACTAACTTGTTGGTGAAAGAGATTACAAAGAATTCTGTCAGTCTCACATGGGAGCCTCCACTTCTGGATGGTGGCTCAAAGATAAAGCATTATATCGTTGAAAAGCGTGAGAGCACTAGGAAAGTTTATTCTCCAGTTACCACCTGTAACAGGATGTCATGGAAAGTTGAGCCTCTTCCAGAGGGTGGAATCTTCTTTTTCAGAGTCCTTGCTGAAAATGAATATGGTGTGGGTCTCCCCATTAAAACTACAGAACCAATTAAGATATCTGAAAAGCCTCAGCCACCTGGTAAAGTCAGTGTTGTTGACGTCACTCGTAACTCTGTAACTCTAAGCTGGGAGAAGCCTGAGCATGATGGCGGCAGTAGGATCAGTTACTATGAAATTGAACTGGCACCTAAGGACAGTGAAACTTGGTCTGTGTGCGCTAGTGGGAAGGCACTGGAAGCTGTAGTGACAAATCTACTTAAGGGAGAGGAGTATCAGTTCAGAGTTATTGCTGTAAATGACAAAGGTAAAAGTGACCCCAGACAACTGGTTCAAACAGTTGTAGCAAGGGACCTTGTGATTGAGCCTGCTGTTAGACCCAAAACGAGCACCTACCATGTCCAGGTGGGGTATGATCTCAAGATAGAGGTCCCAGTTGCTGGTCATCCAAAACCAACCATCACTTGGACCAAGGATGGAGCAGCTCTCAAGCAAACCACCAGAGTCAATGTCACTGACTCACTACGTCTCACCACTCTCACCATAAAGGACGCTACCAAGGAGGATGGAGGCATGTACAGCATCAATGTTACCAATACCCTGGGTTCCAAGGATGCTACAATTGAAGTGATCACCCTGGACAAACCAGGTCCACCAACAGGCCCTGTCAAATTGGAGGACATCAGTGCTGAGAGTATTACTCTCAGCTGGGATTCTCCTACATATACAGGTGGCTGCCCAATCTCCAATTACGTGGTTGAGAAGAGAGATACAACCACAACCAACTGGGTGGTTGTATCTGCCACTGTGGCCAGAACCACACTAAAAGTGACCAATCTGAAGACA
This sequence comes from Epinephelus moara, assembly GCF_006386435.1. Taxonomy (NCBI): domain Eukaryota; kingdom Metazoa; phylum Chordata; class Actinopteri; order Perciformes; family Serranidae; genus Epinephelus; species Epinephelus moara. Next base: position 38,588 of record NW_026078632.1, on the reverse strand, counting down.
GGCAGTGAATACCAGTTCAGAATCTATGCTGAGAATAGATATGGAAGGAGTTATGCAATTGATTCGGAGCCTGTTGTGGCACAGTACCCATTCCAGGAGCCTGGCCCACCAGGAACACCATTTGTATCTTCATATGCTAAAGACTATATGGTGGTTGAGTGGCACAAACCCCCATCTGATGGAGGCAGTGCCATTTTAGGCTATCATCTGGAGAGGAAAGAGAAGAACAGTATCCTCTGGACCAAGATCAACAAAATGCTCATCCAAGATTGCAGGTTCAAATCTACTCCTCTTGAGGAAGGCATTGAGTATGAGTACAGAGTTTATGCAGAGAATATTGTTGGCATTGGAAAATGCAGCAAAGTCTCTGAAGTTTATGTAGCCCGCGACCCATGTTATCCTCCTGGCCGTCCTGATGCTGTGATTGTGACCAGGCACTCAGTGAAGCTGAGATGGACCCCTCCAGAGTATGATGGTGGAAGCTTGGTTACTGGCTATGTAGTGGAGAAACGTGACCTTCCTGAAGGAAAGTGGATGAAGGCCAGCTTTGCAAACGTCATTGAACATGAATTCACAGTTACTGGCCTGGCAGAAGACAGTAAATATGATTTCAGAGTAATTGCAAGGAATGCAGCCGGTGCTGTCAGCAAGCCCTCAGAAAGCACAGGATCCATCACAGCCAAGGATGAAGTTGACCCACCTAAGTGTGAGACAGATCCTATGTACAACCAGACCATTGTTATCAATGCTGGAGAGACTTTCAGTCTGGAGGCCAGTGTGGAAGGAAAGCCCATCCCCACAGCTCAGTGGTTCAAGGGAAATGTTGAAGTTGAAAACTCAGCAAGAGCTGAGATCAAAAATACAGATTTCAAGGCTTTGCTGGTTGTGAAGGATGCCATCAGAGTGGATGGTGGACAGTACACGCTGGTTCTGACTAATGTGGCTGGAACTAAGACTGTTCCATTCAGTGTAAAGGTCCTGGATAGACCAGGCCCCTCAGAGGGACCTATTACTGTCAGCAATGTCACTGAGGAGAAGTGTTCACTGTCATGGCTGCCTCCCAGGCACGATGGAGGAGCTAGCATTTCTCACTACATCATTCAGAAGAGAGAAACCAGTCGCTTGGCATGGACTGTGGTCTCCAGTGATTGTGGAGCTACCATGATTAAGGTTACCAAACTGTTGAAGGGCAATGAGTACATCTTCAGAGTCATGGCTGTTAACAAATATGGTGTGGGCGAGCCTCTTGAGTCAGCAGCAGTTATCATGAGAAATCCGTTTGTTCCTCCTGGCTCACCTCAGGAGTTGGAGATCACCAACATTACTAGGGACTCCATGACTGTCTGCTGGAACCGCCCTCAGACCACTGGAGGCAGTGAGATTGTTGGTTATATTGTTGAGAAGAGAGACAGAGCTGGAGTGAGATGGACCAAGTGCAACAAACGCAGAGTGACAGACTTGCGTTTCAGAGTAACAGGACTGACTGAGGACCATGAGTATGAATTCAGGGTATCTGCTGAGAATGCTGCTGGAGTGGGTCAACCAAGCCCACCTACACCATACCTCAAAGCCTGTGACCCCAGCTTTGAACCTGGTTGTCCTTCCAATGTCCATGTGGTCGACACGGCCAAAGACACCATCACTGTAGCCTGGCACCGGCCTATCTATGATGGTGGTTGTGAGATTCAAGGATACGCAGTGGAAATTACCAAGGCTGATGAGGAGGAGTGGACCATATGCACCCCACCCATGGGAGTTAATGCAACCAAGTTTACCATCAAAAAGTTGATAGAGCACCAGGAATACAAGGTGCGCATATGTGCCATCAATAAGCTTGGTGTTGGTGAGCCCACTGAGCTCGAGGGAGTTGTGAAACCTTTGGATAAGATTGATCCTCCAGAGATGATTTTAGATTCAGAGCTCAGGAAGGGAATAGTTGTCCGTGCAGGAGGCTCAATGAGAATCTGCATTCCATTCAAGGGCCGTCCTACTCCTGAGATCACCTGGGCCAAGGAGGATGGAGAGCTGCCCACTAAAGTTCAGATAGAGAGTGGTGAAGAATATACACAGCTCTCCATCGACATCTGTGACAAATATGATGCTGGAAAATACATCCTCAAATTGGAAAATAGTGCTGGCACCAAATCAGCCTTTGTCTCAGTTAGAGTTCTGGACACTCCAGGGGCTCCTCTGAATCTAACAGTTAAAGATATTAAGAGAGAAAGCGTCACTCTGACCTGGGAGCCTCCTCTTATTGATGGTGGTGCAAGAATCAAGAATTACTTGGTTGAAAAGCGCGAGTCTACCAGAACAGTTTACTCTAACGTGGACAACAAGTGCACAAAGACAAGCTATCGTGTCACTGGCCTCACTGAGGGAACTATCTACTATTTCAGAGTCTTAGCAGAGAATGAGTTTGGCGTGGGACAGGCAGCTGAGACAGAGGACTCAGTTAAGACCTCTGAGCCTCCTCTGTCAGTGGGTAAGGTCACTTTGACTGAAGTGACCAAAAAATCTGCCTCACTCTCTTGGGAGAAGCCAGACCATGATGGAGGCAGCAGGATCATGGGCTACTACATTGAGATGCAGCCTGTGGGTTCAGAGGAATGGGTGGTGGCCGCCACAACCAAAACTTGCGACGGCACTGTTACAGGCCTTAGCCCAGGCCATGAGTATCTGTTTAGAGTGTCAGCTTTCAATGAGAAGGGCAAGAGTGACCCCAGGCCTCTGGCTGCCCCAGTCACGGCTAAAGACGTAACTATTGAGCCCAGATTCAAGATGACATTCAACACTTACAGTATACAGAATGGTGAGGATCTGAAGATTGAGATTCCAGTGATTGGACGCCCTGTTCCCAAAGTTGAATGGAAGAAGGATGGGCAGGCTATTAAGGAGACAACCAGACTAAATGTATCCAGTACACCATCATCTACTAAGCTGGCCATCAAGGATGCAAATAGGGAAGACTCTGGTAAATACACCATCACCGCCACCAGCAGTGTTGGAACAGCAACAGAGGAGGTCACTGTCATCATTCTTGATAAGCCTGGCCCACCCACAGGCCCTGTGAAGATTGAGGAGGTGAGCTCTAATTTTGTCACTTTCTCCTGGGAGCCACCAGAGTATACTGGAGGCTGTCAGATCAACAACTACATTGTGGAGAAGAGAGACACCACCACGACTGCATGGCAGATTGTGTCTGCTACTATTGCCAGGTCAACTATCAAAGTCACTAACTTGAAGACTGGCACTGAGTATCAATTCAGAGTGTCTGCTGAGAATAGATATGGAAAGAGTTCTGCCATTGTCTCTCCCACTGTTATTGCTCAGTATCCATTCAGTGAGCCTGCGGCCCCAGGAACACCAGTTGTTTCTGCTGCAACCAAGGATAACATGGTTGTTGAGTGGAAACCTCCCACCAACAATGGAGGCAGCCCCATCATAGGCTATCACCTTGAGAGAAAAGAAAAGAACAGTCTTTTGTGGACCAAACTCAATAAGCTTTTAATCCCAGAAACACGTTTCAAGACTACAGAGCTGGAAGAAGGTATTGAGTATGAATTCAGAGTTTATGCTGAGAACATTGCTGGACTTAGCCCAGCTAGCAAGGTCTCTGAGAGCACAGTAGCCAGGGACCCCTGTGACCCACCAGGCACTCCTGAGGCTATTAATATCACCAGAAATCTTGTAACACTTCAGTGGACTAGGCCTCAGTATGATGGAGGCAGTGCAATCACTGGCTATTTGATCGAGAGGAGAAAGCACCCAGATACCCGCTGGATGAAGGCCAGCTTCACCAACATCATTGATACGCAGTACACACTCACTGGCCTGACTGAGGACTGTGTTTATGAATTCAGAGTCATTGCCAGGAACGCTGCTGGCATTTCCAGCCGTCCCTCTCAGAGCACAGGAGAAATCACAGCCAAAGATGAAATTGTGGCTCCGGAGGCCACTTTGGATTCTAAATTCAAGGATACGACTGTTGTTAATGCTGGTGAGACTTTTGTCATTGATGCTGACTACACTGGCAAGCCTCTACCTGAAGTCATTTGGTTAAAGGACGGAAAGGAGATTGATAAAACCACACCAAGAATGGAGGTCAAGACCACACTTACACGTACCATCCTAACAGTCAAGGATTGCATCAGAGTGGATGGTGGTCATTTCACCCTCAAACTTGTCAATGTGGGAGGAGTCAAAATGATCCCAGTTAATGTTAAAGTTCTGGATAGACCCGGACCTCCTGATGGCCCACTAGAAGTCAAGGGGGTCACAGCCGAGAAATGTTATCTGCACTGGAGCCATCCCTCACACGATGGTGGAGCTGCTATCTCTCACTACATCATTGAGAAGAGAGAGACCAGTCGTTTGTCATGGACCATGGTTGAGCCCAAGATCCAGGCCATCAGCTACAAAATCACAAAACTGCTGCCTGGCAATGAATACATCTTCAGAGTCACAGCTGTAAATAAATATGGTGTTGGTGAGCCTTTGGAATCTGAGCCTGTTATTGCTCGTAACCCCTTCACCACTCCCAGTGCCCCCTCCACCCCAGAGCCCAGCGCTATCACAAGGGACTCTATAGTGCTTACATGGGAGAGACCAGAGAATAATGGAGGAGCTGAGATTGAAGGATATGTCCTTGAAAAACGTGATAAGGATGGCATCAGATGGACCAAGTGCAACAAGAAGAGGCTGAGTGACCTAAGATTTAGATGCGCTGGCCTCACAGAAGGCCACTCTTATGAGTTCAGGGTCTCGGCTGAAAATGCTGCTGGTGTGGGAAAGCCTAGCGCACCATCCGAATACATCAAGGCCTGTGATGCCATTTATCCACCAGGTCCTCCAAATAACCCCAAAGTCACTGACCATTCGAGCACCACAGTCTCTCTGTCCTGGTCCAGGCCTATCTACGATGGCGGAGCACAGATCAGTGGATATGTTGTTGAAAGGAAGGAGGCAGGAGATGATGAGTGGATATCTTGCACATCACCCACTGGTGTTCAGACCACTCACTACACAGTAAAGACACTGAAGGAGAATGCAGAGTACAACTTCCGCATCTTTGCTGTTAACTCAGAGGGAGCAGGAGAGCATGTGGACCTACCTGGTTCTGTGATTGCTGCAGAAAAGCTGGAGGCTCCTGAAATTGAACTAGATGCTGACTTAAGAAAGATGGTTAATATTCGTGCCACTGCCACTTTGCGTCTGTTTGTGACAATCAGAGGAAAGCCTGAGCCTGAGGTCAGATGGTCAAAGGCTGATGGCACTTTGAATGAGCGTGCCCAGATTGAGGTCACAAGCTCTTACACAATGCTTGTGATTGAGAATGTTGATAGATTTGACACTGGCAAATATGTTCTGAACCTTGAGAACCTCAGTGGCTCTAAATCAGCCTTCATCAATGTCAGAGTTCTGGATTCCCCAAGCGCTCCTACCAACCTGGTAGTTAAGGATGTGAAGAGAAATTCTGTCGCTATCTCCTGGGAGCCCCCTGTGATCGATGGTGGGGCTAAGATATCACACTATATTGTGGAGAAGAGAGAGCAAAAGAGAATGGCTTTCACCAGTGTTTGCACCAACTGTGTGAGGAACTCGTACATTATTTCTGACCTGCAGGAGGGAGGTCGATTCTATTTCCGTGTGCTGGCTGTGAATGAGCTGGGAGTAGGTCTGCCTGCCTTCACAGATCAAGTCAAGGTGGCTGAGGCTCCTTTGCCTCCTGGGAAGGTTGTCCTGGTTGACGTGACCCGACATACTGTCACTCTTTCATGGGAGAAACCTGATCATGATGGAGGCAGCAAGATTACAAAATTTATTGTGGAGATGCAGCCTAAGGGAGATGACAAATGGAGCGTGTGCAGTGAAGTAAAAGCACTTGAAGCTACTATTGGTGGACTTGCAACTGGAGAGGAATACTCCTTTAGAGTGACTGCTGTAAATGATAAGGGCAAGAGTGATGCCAAGCCTCTTGCTACCCCTGTGGTGGTGAGGGACATCACGGTCCAGCCCATCATCAACCTGTTGTATGACACATACAGTGTAAAAGCAGGAGATGACCTTAAGATTGACGTTCCCTTCAAAGGCAGACCTCAGCCTGACGTGTCTTGGAAGAAGGACGGCCAGGTACTTAAGCAGACAACCAGGGTCAATGTTCTTAATTCCAAGACGTCATCCAAGATTGTTATTAAGGATGCAACCAAAGAGGATGTAGGAAAGTATGAGATTACTTTGACAAACTCAGTTGGGACCAAGACAGCTGAAATATTTGTTATAGTCCTGGACAAACCTGGCCCACCCAGCAACATTAAGATGGATGAAGTGAGTGCTGATTTCATCTCTCTGTCTTGGGATCCACCAACTTATGATGGTGGATGCCAAATCAACAACTATGTGGTGGAGAAGAGAGACACAACTACAACTGCATGGCAGATTGTCTCAGCCACGGTAGCCAGGACATCTATCAAAGTGACACGTCTCACCCAGGGAACAGAGTATCAGTTCCGTATTGCAGCTGAGAACCGCTATGGCAAGAGTTCTTCTATTGACTCTGCTCCTGTTATTGCTCAGTATCCCTTTGAGCCTCCTGGCCCTCCTACCAACGTCCATGTTTCCCATGCCACCAAGTATGGCATGCTTGTGGTATGGGGCAGACCTGCCACTGATGGTGGCAGCCCTGTAATTGGTTATCACATTGAATGCAAAGAACAAAGCAGCATCCTGTGGACCAAGCTCAACAGAGGTCTGCTGACTGAGAACCAGTTTAAGATGACAGGCACTGAAGAGGGCTTGTTGTATCAGTTCAGAGTCTATGCTGAAAATATTGCTGGAATTGGTCCATGCACTAAACCCAGTGAGCCTGTGGCAGCCAGGGATCCATGTGAATCTCCACATAACCTTAGAGTCACCAACATCACCAGGAACTCAGTTTCCCTCTTTTGGGAGAAGCCAGAGTATGATGGTGGAGTAAAGATAACAGGCTACATTGTGGAGCGTAGAGAACTTCCCAGTGGCCGTTGGCTTAAGTGCAACTTCACCAACCTGCAAGACACCTACTTCGATGTCACAGGCCTCACAGAGGATGTCCAATATGACTTCCATGTCATTGCTAAGAATTCTGCTGAGCTGTTAAGTGCTCCCTCAGAGAACACTGGTCCTATCACAGTCAAGGATGATGTAGACCCTCCCACTATTATCCTGGAAGATAGGCTCAGACAGCCTGTTGTCATTAAGGCTGGAGAGATAATTCGAATTGATGCTGAAATCACAGGCCGTCCACTCCCAGTTGTCTCATGGTCTAAAGACGGAAAAGAGATTGAGGCCAAGGCTAGGTGTGAAATCACCTCTACCAACTTCACAACCACACTTATTGTCAGGGATGCTATCAGGAGGGACTCTGGCCAGTATGTCCTTACCCTGCACAATGTGGGAGGAACCAGGTCTGTGGCTGTCAACTGTAAGGTTCTTGACAGACCTGGGCCTGCCTCGGGACCATTGGCAGTGTCTGGCCTCACAGCAGAGAAATGCACCATAACATGGGGACCCCCTCAGGAGAATGGTGGTGCTGAAATCATGCACTACATTGTTGAGAAACGTGAGACCAGTCGCCTCGCCTGGACCCTTGTCTATGGTGACATGAAGGCAACCACCTGTAAAGTGACCAAGCTGCTCAAAGGAAATGAGTACATCTTCAGAGTCAGGGGAGTCAACAAATATGGGGATGGTGAGGCCCTGGAGAGTCAGCCAGCAAAGGCAATGGATCCATTCACTGTGCCTGCAGCTCCCACTAATGTTGAGGTCACCTCAGTTACTAGTGAGGCAATGACCATATGTTGGGAAAGACCAGTTTCTGACGGTGGCAGCAGTATCTCTGGCTATGTCATTGAAAAGCGAGAGAAGACTGGGCTTCGCTGGTGTCGTGTCAATAAGAAACCTGTTTACGACCTCAGAGTCAAAGCCTCACACCTTCGTGAGGGCTGTGAGTATGAGTACAGAGTGTTTGCAGAGAACTCTGCTGGCCTTAGTGCTCCCAGCATCCCTTGCGCACTTGTCAAGGCTGAAGACCCACAATTCCTGCCTTCACCTCCTGCTAAGCCTAAAATCATTGACTCTACAAAGACCACAGTCACCCTGTCATGGAATAAGCCACTATTTGATGGTGGAGCACCTGTGACTGGTTACAGAGTCAGATACAGGAAGACTTTAGATGATGAATGGTTTGTTGGAGTCCGGAATACCACGAACACAGAGTTTACAGTGGTTGGACTGACACCTGGAGCTGAATATGTGTTTGTTGTCGAGTCTATTAACAAGATTGGAATCAGCGAGCCCAGTCCTGAGTCAGACAAACAGGTTGCCAAAGAAAAGGAGGAGGAGCCAGTCTTTGACATTAGCAATGAGATGAGGAAGACTCTTATTGTGAAGGATGGGAGCTCATTCACCATGACTGTGCCATTTAGAGGCAAACCAATCCCCAGTGTAACCTGGACAAAGCCTGATGTTGACCTTAGAGTTCGTGCTGTCATTGACACAACAGACACCTTCACCTCCATCACCTTAGAGAAAGCAACTCGCAATGACTCCGGCAAATACACTGTGACCTTGTCCAGTGTATCAGGGACTGCCTCCTTGACACTCAGTGTCAGAGTCTTAGATTCCCCTGGACCTCCTGCCAGTATAGAGGTCAAGGATGTAACCAAGACCTCTGCTACTGTAACCTGGGATACTCCCGAGAATGAAGGAGGAGGACCAGTCAAGAACTACCTTATTGATATCCGTGAGGCCAGCAAGAAAGGTTGGACGAGGTTGACTGACACATGCCACAGACTGACATACAAGGTGACAGACCTGCAAGAGGGAGGAGTCTACTTCTTCAGAGTGACAGGCGAGAATGAGTATGGTGTTGGTGTTTCTGCTGAGACCAAAGAAGGAACCAAGATTACAGGTACTGAATTTTGAGTCAGTAACGTTATAGATTTGTATTGTTGTAAAGATAAATACCTGATCATTTGAATAACACACATCATGTCCTCTTTCTCCAGAAAAACCAAGCCCACCACCAAAGCTTGGTGTGACTGATGTGACCAAGGAGAGTGTGTCCATAGCCTGGGCCAAACCAGAACAAGACGGAGGCAGCAGAGTCACTGGGTTCCTGGTGGAAGCTCTGGAGAAAGGCCAGGAGAAGTGGTTTAAGTGTGGTGTAACCAAGTTCACACACTTTACAGTATCTGGTCTGAGAGAGAATGCTGAGTACTTCTTCAGAGTCAGAGCAGAGAACCTTGCTGGCTTCAGTGATTATAAGGAAATGGTTACCCCTGTTATGGTCAAAGACCAGCTTGGTGAGTAACAGATTTATTAGATTAAACAATGTGATTAGTGAGGACTAAGAAAAACAAGTAATAGAATAAGCCATCACCCAGTACTTGTGGTTATTGCATATAACCAGAAAATAACTAAGTGAAATGGCACAATATTGCACCCATTTTCCCATGCAATAACTCCCATTGTCACTTTTTTGCTCTAGAATCTCCTGAGATCAACATGAAGGACTTCCCCCACAACACAGTGTATGTCAGAGCCGGCTCCACCCTTAAATGTGAGATCCCACTGACAGGCCGGCCTTTGCCTAAAGTCTCCCTGTCCAAGGATAACGTGCCGCTCAAGTCAACAATGAGGTTCAACGCTGAAGTTACCCCTGACAGCATCAAGATCGCATTGCGTGAGAGCAATGCTGGAGACTCAGGACGCTACGATATCACTGCCTCCAATTCTAGTGGAACCACTAAATCCTTTATAAATATTATCGTTTTGGACCGCCCCAGTGCCCCTGTTGGACCTGTGGAGCTGTTTGACGTTACAGAGGACAGCGTGAGCCTTACGTGGCTCCCACCGGCATATGAAGGTGGTAGTCCCATCACAAATTACATCGTCCAGAAGAGAGAGACAACCACAGCCAACTGGATGGATGTATCTTCTGCTGTGGCCCGCTGCACCATGAAGATCATGAAGCTGACCACGGGCCTGGAGTACCAGTTCAGAATCAGAGCTGAGAACAGATATGGAATTAGCGAGCACCTCGACTCACCAACTGTTGCTGTCAACCTTCCTTACAGTGAGTGGTCTTTGTTGTGCTTCCCTCTTTAAACTTAGCATTATTGTTTTTTCCAACTCTGTTTGTCACAATGAACATGTTAACACTCTTCAACTCTTACTCTTATCTTCAGCTATTCCTGAAGCTCCATCAACTCCAGAGATTACTGCTGTAACCAGGGAGACCATCACTGTAGCCTGGAAGGAGCCTAAGTCAGATGGTGGCAGCCATGTGTTTGGTTACCATCTCCAGATGAAGGACAAGAACAGCATACTTTGGCAGAGAGTCAACAAAATGGTGATCCGTGCTACACACTTCAAGGTCACCAGCATCAATCCTGGACTTATTTATGAGTTCAAGGTTGCAGCAGAGAACGCTGCTGGAATCAGTGCCTTTAGCAAAGTTTCTGATGCAGTGCTGGCTATTGATGCCTGTGGTGAGTGGAATGTCAAAACCTTTTAATGAAAGTTGGGGAAATCTGATTTTACCTCTTAGCAACAGCTGTTTTATAATGAGTTCCCACTGTGTGTTTCTGCAGAGCCACCGGTCAATTTGCGCATTAGCGACATCACCAAGAACTCCATAAGTCTGGTCTGGGAAAAGCCTAACTATGATGGAGGATCCTCAGTCACTGGTTACATCATTGAGAAGAGAGAGGGTGTTAGTGCTAAGTGGTCCAAGGCTAACATCACCAATGTCACAGACACCCGCTTTGCTGTGACTGGCCTAATCCAGGACGAGTCATATGAGTTTAGAGTCATGGCCAAAAATGCTGTTGGCTCAGTGAGCAACCCATCTATGACTGCTGGGCCAGCCAGATGCGTGGACACCTACGGTAGGTCTCTTTTTTTTTTTTTTTTTTTCTTTTTTCCCAAACTGTGGTTTCCCATAAAATTTAGCACATTCACACTCCTCAGAGAATTGACATTACATTTTGGACAGTCCATGGCATGATTGTGAAACTGTAAATCACATTTTGGAAATACACTTTCCCACACCAATTTTGTAAATCATGTTTTATCATGTGTGATGCATACATCTATCAGAGTTTGAATTCACCTGCCTCTTTTTTGGTTTATCATCCAGGTGCCCCAGAGATTGACATACCTCAAGAGTACTTCAGCGAGGTCAAGTACTTGGCTGAGTCTAATGTGGAGCTCAAGTTCAATATCAAAGCTAAACCTGCTCCTACAATTGAGTGGTTTAAGGATGGCAGAGAGCTTGAGCCTACTGCCCAGCTCACTTTCAAACACACATTCGAGTCCACCAGTTTGTTCCTGAGGGAAACCACTCGTCTGAACTCTGGAACATATGAGGTCAAGGTGAAGAACTCCCTGGGATCTGCATGTGCCGTTGTCAGGCTGCTCATTCAAGGTATTCAGATATTATTTAGCATCTGTATTTATGGCAGTATTTTGCCTTGCATGAAATTGATATTATATATTGTGTAGACTCTGATGTACATCAATATGTCCTCCCCTTATCCAGACAAGCCAGGCCCTCCTGCTGGAGAGATTCAGTTTAAGAAGGTCACAGCCAGCAACATCACCATCATGTGGTCCCCGCCTGCTGATGAGGGTGGTGCCATGGTAACGCATTATATTGTGGAAAAGAGGGAGTCCAGCAGGGTCATGTGGTCCGTTGTCTCAGAGAAAATGGTCGACTGCATTGTTAACGTGCCCAGACTCATCCAGGGCAATGAGTACATCTTCAGAGTTCGTGGAGTCAACAAGTATGGCATCGGAGACCCACTGGAGTCTGAACCCATAATTGCAAAGAACGCATTCGGTAAGCAAACACAATAAACCTACAATCTTACCAGGAACTACCATTCAATCCAGAGCTGATTATTTGTTTTGAAAAATCACTACACTTCAGTGTATTATTTAATATAATTTACATGTGGATGGCTCAATGGATTTTTTTTCCAAACAATGGAAAATTAGTTATTTTCATCTAACAGGATTTTTTTTTTTTTTTTTTTAACAGTTCCTCCTAGTGAGCCATCCAAGCCTAAAGTGACCATGATCACCAAGTCCACTATGACAGTGATCTGGGAAAGACCAGCACTGGATGGAGGCAGTGACATTGATGGCTACTACCTAGAGAAGAGGGAGAAGAAGAGTCTGCAGTGGTTCAAGGTTTGTTTGTGACCGGTCTTTACAGATTTTATGCTTAAGTGTAAAAGATGCCAAACTAATGACTAGCATGCGTGAGTAATCATAATGTCCATTTTATGACCAGGTGGTGAAGGGCACCATCAGAGACACAAGGCAGAAAGTCACCAACCTGGTGGAGAACAATGAGTACCAATACAGAGTTTGTGCTGTTAACAAGGCTGGAGCAGGAAAGTACTCTGAGGCCTCTGATCTCTACAAGGCCTACGACCCCATCGGTAAGCTTTTACAATCACTTAGGATTTCTTAATTATTGAGGTCTTTACATGGAACCACTGATTACATTCATGCCCTTTTGTCTTCTCCAGATCTGCCTGGAGAGCCATCCAAGCTGCGTGTAGTCGACTCTACAAAGACCTCCATTACCCTTGGCTGGGAAAAGCCTGTCTATGATGGTGGCAGTGAAATCACACACTACATTTTAGACCAGATGAATGTAGAGGACAAAGAATGGGTGACCATCAACCCACGGGTCACAACCTGTGAGTATGTGGTGTCTCACCTCAAACCTGGAACCTACTACTTCTTCAGAGTCTCTGCTGTCAACTGCAAGGGCAAAGGAGAAGACATCAAGATATATCAGCCTGTGCAAGCCAAGGATATCTTGGGTTTGTATTCATACAGATCCCTCTGTGGTTTTGACACAGGACATGGGTCTTTTGTATTTGTCGTATAATCGAGATAAAAACATACTGATAATAAGCATGACTGGAGTTCATTGAAGCATTAAAAAGCTATTTTCTATCATTTTTTACAGCTTCTAATTATTGCCATTGATTGCTATACTGTGTAAATTGTATTATTTTCTTTTGATGCATATTTTTGTCATTATTAATTACTGCTCTTTCCCGTTTGTGTATACCTCTCTCCAACAGAGGAGGCTGATTTGGACTTGGATGTTCCCATGACAACCCAGTACACAGCCAGGGCCGGCCGTGACGTAGAAGTGTTTATTCCCCTGAAGGGACGCCCCACCCCCAACGTCACCTGGCGCCGTGGCGACCGCAACATTGCTGGTGACAACCGCTACACCATCACTAGCACTGAGCGAGCCACCACACTCCTCATCCCCAAGGTCACCCGCGATGACCGTGGCAAGTACCTGCTGGAGATTGAGAATGGCGTGGGAGAGCCCAAGATAATTATCATTTCCCTAAAGGTTCTGGACAGTCCAGCCATCTGCCAGAAACTGATGGTCAAGAACGTGACAAGGGGAAAGCTGACTCTCAGCTGGGAGGCTCCTCTCATCGAAGGCGGTTCCTCTGTCACCAATTACATTGTTGAAAAGAAGGCTTCCACCATGAAGGCTTACCAGGTGATCACTGCCGAGTGTCCTAACACAACTTACAAGGTGACGGGCCTGGAGGAGGATGTGGCTTACTTCTTCCGTGTATCTGCTGAAAATGAGTACGGTGTGGGCGACACCTGCGAAACTGCTGAGCCTGTAAGAGCCACTGAAACTCCTGGAGCAGTTAAAAACCTGGTGATGGCGGACTCTACAAAGAACTCTGTTACCTTGCAGTGGACTAGACCTGACCATGATGGTGGCAGCTACATCACTGAATACATCATTGAGAAGAGAACCGACGAAGATCCCACCTGGACTTTGGGAGCAACATGCAAGCGTTTAAGCTGCGAGGTGACAGGACTCAAGGAGAACGCTATCATGGACTTCAGAGTAATGGCCAAGAATGAGAAGGGCAACAGTGACTTTTCCCAGATTGGACCGATTGTAGTGAAGGACTTTATCATTCCACCCGAGGCCAACCTCAGTGACTACCCCAATGGAGAGCTTGCTGTTCGTATTGGTCAGAATATCCACATTGAGTTGCCCTTCAAGGGTAAACCAAGACCTGCCATCAGCTGGCTAAAGGATAACATACCTCTGAAGGAAAGTGATAAGATTCGCTTCAGGACCACTGACAACAAGACTGCGATCACAGTCAGAGGAGTTAAGAAGGAGCATGCTGGCCAGTACACCTTGGTTCTGGATAACAGAGTCATCAAGAACTTCTTTGATATTAATGTGATCACTCTGGGACCCCCCTCAGTGCCTGTTGGTCCCGTACGCTATGATGAGATTAAAGCCCAAAGTATCATCATTTCCTGGGATGAGCCGAAGGAGGATGGAGGTGGTGAGATCACCTGCTACAGCGTGGAGAAACGTGAGGCTTCCCAGGCCGTATGGAAGATGGTCTGCTCCAGTGTTGTCAGGACCACATTCAAGATTCCCAACCTGGTCAAGGGAACTCACTACCAGTTCAGAGTCCGTGCAGAGAACAAGTATGGAGTCAGTGAACCCCTCATCTCCTCAGACGTTGTTGCCCAGCACCAGTACAAACCACCAGGGCCTCCTGGAAAACCAGTAGCCTTCAACGTCACCAGTGATGGCATGACCATCAAGTGGGAGGCCCCCGGCTTTGACGGAGGATCACCCATTATGGGCTATCATATTGAAAAGAAGGACAGGAATAGCCTCCTGTGGGAGAAAGTGAACTCCACCATCATCTCCAACAGAGAGTACAGGATAATTAGTCTCTTGGAGGGTCTGGAGTACTCCTTCAGAGTCTATGCTGAGAACAACGCCGGACTCAGCCCTGTCAGTGAACAGAGCAAACATGCACTCGCTATCTCCCCTGTTGGTAGGTATACGTTAAAGACTACATTCATCTATGTTGAGGAATAACTTTGTACTTAAAGAAGCGGTCCAACATTTGGGCAGTATGCTTTATTTGCGGTTTTGCCCATTGTCATATAAGAAAATAAATATCAGTTTAATTTGTGTTTAGCCTTGCAAACGCTGGAAGAAAAGGTTGATGTAGATCTTGTTTGTTCCTGTTTTACTTCAGGAAATTCACACCAAGCACTGCTTCTCTCTCTTTTCAATTAGATCCACCTGGCAACCCTGTCTGCATCGACACAACAAGAGACTCAGTCACCCTGCAATGGGACATTCCCAAGAAGGATGGTGGCAGCAAAATTGTGGCCTACAGTGTGGAGAGACGCCAAGGTAGAGGCAAATGGCTGCGATGCAACTTCACTGATATCTCTGAGACCCAGTTCACCGTAACCGGTCTGGCTCCTGGAGACCGATTCGAGTTTAGAGTAATTGCCAGGAATGCCGTAGGCACGGTCAGTCCACCATCCAACTCCTCTGGATACATTATGACCAAGGATGAGAGCAGTAAGTATTTACAAATTGAAGAAAAGACAAATTATCATAATGAGTAGATTTCTTACATCCCTTTGATTGTGCTGATTCCTCATTTGCTCATTCTCTTTGCATCTCCAGTTCCTCCGGATGTCATATGGTCTCCAGACCAGGTGCTCACCCTGAGGGCCGGTGAGAACATTAAGCTCAACTGCAGCATCACTGGACGTCCCGTCCCCCAGATTATCTGGTACAAGGATGGCAAAGAGATTGACAAAAGGACCATGTTTGACATCGAGATCACCACTGGCATTGGCACCAGCAGTGTATTTGTTCGTGATGCTGACAGAAACCACCGTGGAATCTACACCATAGAGGCCAAGAACAGCTCTGGTACCAGGAAGGCTGAAGTCAACGTCAGAGTACAAGGTTGGTAAACACACAGTTATGTTTTAATGTCTAACATTGTAAACATTTTCAAACCTTTTTATGACCATTTTCAATGTAACTCCTTCCTTTCCCTTCAGATACCCCTGGACCTGTTGAGGGTCCCATCCGTTTCACGGGTATCACAGCTGATAAGTGCACCGTTTGGTGGAACCCGCCAGAGAACGATGGTTGTGCCGCCATTACCCACTATGTGGTGGAGAAGAGGGAGACATCCAGGATCACCTGGGCCTTGGTCACCTCCAAATGCGAGGCCTGTTCTTACAATGCCACCAACCTCATCAAAGGGAATGAATACCAGTTCAGAATCTCTGCTGTCAACAAGTTTGGTGTTGGCAAACCACTGGACTCTGATCCCTTCATTGCACAGATGCAGTACAGTAAGTAAAGTCACTCAGGAGTATTTACTGTTTGACATACTGACCAAAAGTTAAAGATGTAACCCAATCGATTGCACTTGAATATTGACAGAAAACAAATGACAAATGGCCTTATCATTCACAACTTGACTTTCATAACATGCCATGTTTTCTGCTTTTCCCCTTAGCTGTGCCTGATGCCCCAGGTACCCCAGATGCCACCCATGTAACTGGAAACAGCATCACCGTGTGTTGGACCAGACCACGGTCAGATGGAGGCAATGAGATCAAACACTACATTCTGGAGAGGAGAGAGAAGAAGAGCCTGGTTTGGGTGAAGGTTTCCTCCAAGAGACCCATCACAGAGCTAAGACACCGTGTCACCAACCTCACTGAGGGCAATGAGTATGAGTTCCGCGTAATGGCTGAAAATGGCGCTGGCATCGGACCGGCCAGCAGTACCTCCAGGCTCTTCAAATGTAGAGAACCAACCAGTGCTCCCAGTAACCCCACATTAGTCAAGGTAGGATTTCAGTGACACTGCATGGATTTCAAAGAGAAGAAACATTCATCCAAATGTGTTCAGGTCAATTGTCAAATTCTTGTCCAGTTTTTCCTTGGTTTCCTTTCACAGTAAACACAAAGCTGAACTGAGTGCCAAATACACATATATTGTCAGATTTATTAGTTAATGGAAAGCTGTTTGGAATTATCAGTACAGATACTGAAAATCAGCAAATGGAATTTGGCACTATTATAGAACAGAAAAAAAACTAACAAATAACTTTGAAGTAGGAAACCAGAATATAGAGAAAAGGGAACAAAGGAAATCATAATGTAGAAATTTCACATTGAACTATGCTCTTTTCTTGTTATCCAGGTCACTGACTCCACCAAGACCTCTGTCAGCCTGACATGGACCAAGCCAGTCTTCGATGGCGGTCTGGAAATAATTGGCTACAATATCGATATGTGTAAGGCCAGTCTGGAGGAGTGGCACAGAGTAAACAGCCAGATTTGCATCCACACCAGCTACACCGTGAAGGGCTTGGTTCCTGGAGAGTTCTACAAGTTCAGGGTCAGTGCTGTGAATGGATGCGGAGAGAGCGAACCTTCAGTGATGCCCAGCGCTGTTCAAGCTCTGGACAGACTTACACTACCTGAGATCGACATTGCTGCCAAATTCAAGCAGACTCACATCGTAAAGAATGGTGGAACAGTTGTCCTCCATATTGCCTTCCGCGGCAAGCCAGCTCCTGTTGCCACCTGGTCTAAGGTGGATGGTGAGCTGCCTGTCATGGCTGACATTAACACCACTGATTCCTCCTCTACACTAACCATTGAGGGCTGCACTAGGTATGAAGCTGGCAAATACACCCTTTCCCTGGAGAACAACAGCGGACAAAAGTCCATCACATTCACTGTCAAAGTGCTGGACACTCCCGGGCCTCCAGGAGCTATCACCTTCAAAGATGTTACCCGTGGAGCCTTGACAGTTATGTGGGATGCCCCCACTAATGATGGTGGATCCCGAATCCACCACTACATTGTGGACAAGCGCGAAGCCAGCCGCCTGGCCTGGCAGGAGGTCAGCAGCAAGTCCTCTCGCCAGACACTCAGGGTCACTGGTCTGGAGATTGGTGTGCCATATCTGTTTAGGGTGACTGCTGTTAACCAGTATGGCCAGGGAGAACCACGCGAGATGACAGAGCCCGTCATTGCCACAGAAGAACCCGCACCACCCAAGAGACTGGATGTTGTCGACACCACAAACTCCTCTGCCTCCCTGGTGTGGCTGAAGCCCGATCATGATGGAGGCAGCCGCATCAGAGGCTACATTGTTGAATTCAGAGCTAAAGGCACTGACCGTTGGGTTGCTGGTGGAGAGACCAAATCCCAGAAGATGCTATTGGAGGGTCTGATTGAGAACACAGAGTATGACTTCAGAGTCAAGGCCAAGAATGACGCTGGAATCAGCGAACCTCAGGGCACATTCAGCTCTGTGGTCATTAAGGAGCCTCGCATCGAGCCAACTGCTGACCTCAGCAGCATCACCAACCAGCTCATCATCTGCAAGCTCTCCAACACCTTTACAATCAACATCCCCATCAGTGGCAGGCCTGCACCCAAGATCACCTGGAAGCTGGAGGAAATGAAGCTAAAGGAGTCTGACAGAGTTGTCATCAGATCCACAAAAGAGGAAACCACTTTGATGGTGAGAGATAGCAAGAGAAGCGACAGCGGCAAGTACTACCTGATCCTGGAGAATACTGCTGGTGTGAAGACGTTCACAGTGACAGTGGTTGTTGTTGGCAGACCAAGTCCACCCACAGGCCCTGTGGAGATTTCTGGAGTCTCCTCAGAGTCCTGCTCTCTGTCCTGGTCCGAGCCAGCTGATGATGGTGGCTCTGAAATTACGAACTACATTGTGGAAAAACGAGAGTCCGGCTCTGCCTCTTGGCAAGTAGTAAACTCTAGTGTGAAGAGAACCACCATCAAAGTGACTCACCTTACCAAGTATATGGAGTACACCTTCAGAGTGTGCGCTGAGAACAAATTCGGAGTCAGCAAGTCCATTGAGTCTGCTGCTGTTGTCATTGAGCATCCATATGGTGAGTTTTGACCAACAATTATACAAAAGTAAACACACATCCTGTTTCATACACATGAAGGTTTAACATATTTTGTACATACATTTAGGTCCAGGTCAAATAAAGAATCCCTTTTCTCACCTGCACTTTATTTCCACAGTTCCTCCGAGTCCTCCAACTCGCCCAGATGTGGTGTCTGTATCTGCTAATGCCATCAACATCAAATGGGACCTGCCATATGCCGACGGTGGCAGCAAGGTGACAGGCTACTGGATTGAAAAGAAGGAGAGAAACACCATCCTGTGGGTGAGGGAGAACAAACTGCCCTGCCTGGATTGCCAGTACAAGGTGTCCAACCTGATTGAGGGCCTGGAGTACCAGTTCAGGGTCTATGCCATGAACATTGCCGGACTCAGCAAGGCCAGCGAGGCTTCCAGACCTGTGGTGGCACTCAATCCTGTTGGTGAGGGGAACTTCAATGACTTAACCACATAAAGCAATGACATGTTCATCAGCTCACAAATAGTCAACAAAAACTTTTGGTCGATCAAGACCCTAATTAGTTAATCTGATTACACCCATATAGCACCTTTTCTTGTTTACCTTGTTCAGCTAAAACAGTTGGTTCAGAAAAGCCTGTGTGGTTAAAGCTGCATTACAATTTAATAATAAACTTTTCCCTTTACAGATCCTCCTGGTAAACCCGAGGTGACCGACATCACCCGCTCCTCTGTGTCGTTGTGCTGGACCGTGCCATTCAACGATGGCGGCAGCAAGATTGTTGGTTATGTGGTGGAGAGAAAAGTCTACAGTACGGATGAGTGGGATGACAATCGCTGGCTCAAGTGCAACTACACAACTATCAGCGAGAACTATTTCACCGTCAGCAACCTGGGAGAGGAAGAGACCTACGAATACCGCGTCATTGCCAAGAATGCTGCCGGTGTCCACAGTGCACCCTCCGAGGTCACTGGACCGGTCACATGCAAGGATGAATACTGTAAGTCATTACAATTAGGATTTGCATTTTTATTTCAAATTTAGGAGGTTGTAGGTAACCATGAGCTCTGAATCTAAAAGTTGTCATCATGTAGGCTTCTGATCATTTCCTCCTCTATAAAGCATAGAATATTATTTATAGATGGAAAACTGGGAAAAACTGAATTGAGAATGAGAGATGAGATCTAATCATCTCTTTTTCACTGCAGCTCCTCCAAAAGCCGAGCTGGACAGCAAGCTGGTGGGCGAGACCGTCACCGTCATGGCCGGCTCCGACCTGGTCCTGGATGGCACTGTGGGTGGTAAACCAGAACCTACAGTATACTGGTCGAAGGGCGACAAGATTTTGGAGCTTGGAGAGAAATACTCACTGACCTACACTGCCACCAGAGCCATGGCTGTTATCAAGAACTGTGACAGATACGACACAGGCAGATACATCCTGACCGTCAAGAACGCCAGTGGAATCAAGACCGCTGCCGTCAGCGTCAAAGTTCTGGGTGAGCAGCCAAAAAATCACATAAATTAAGCTCTCACCACATCATTTTAAACACTGCTGCATGATAACAGAGCAGCAGTAGATGTATGTGCCACTGGACTGTATGAACTGCCTGTAACTCTCGCTTTCTGTCTTCCAGACACTCCTGGAGCCCCGGCTGATAAGCTTGTGATCAGCAGAGTGACGGAGGAGAAGTGTACAGTGTCCTGGAAGATCCCTCTGGAGGACGGTGGAGACAGCGTCACCCATTACATCGTGGAGCGTCGCGAGACCAGCCGCCTCAACTGGGTTGCTATGGAGACCGAGTGCAAGACACTGTCGTGCGTCAGCACCAGGCTAATCAAGAACAATGAGTATATCTTCAGAGTTAGAGGAGTCAACAAGTACGGGCCTGGAGTTCCTCTGGAATCCGAGCCTGTCATTGCCAGGAACGCCTACAGTAAGCGGCAAAATTTACCTTTTCTTCCAAACTAAATTTTCCTGATGATGGTGCCATAGCAACCGTCTAATGTTAATTAAAATCAGAAAAAGTGCAGACAGTCATTTAAAATTATGTAAAATGGAGTTTAGAAATAAGTTTGCAGTCATTACAGGGTGGAATATGCACGAATAAAGGAACCGTTTTAGCTTTGACTCAGAAGTGTTCAGAGTCGGGGCTGTCTAATATCATCTGGGAGGTTATTCCAGGTTTGTGCTGCTTCACCATGTTTTATCCTCACTCTTGGAAAAGGTCAGTCGGCAAACCGCAGATGTCCTCAGTGCCATAGAAGTTTCATAGGTCACAAGCATGTCAGAGATGTATTTGAGTGCTGAGCCAAAGAGTGATTTATACACGGTTAGCAAGATTTTGAAATCAATTCTCTGATTAGGCATCATGTAACAGAGCAAAAACGTATTTTCGTGACCTGTTCTGCCCTTCTTCCTCAGCCATCACATCCCAGCCGGGCACTCCAGAGGCTACAGCAGTCGGCAAGGAGCATGTCATCATTGAGTGGCTGAAGCCCGAGAGTGACGGAGGCAGCGAGATCAAAACCTACTTAGTAGACAAACGAGAGAAGAGCAGCACCAGGTGGGACCAACTTCTGAAGAACCGAAAAGACAGATTTTAGTTTACACTTTCTGAAATATTGATTCTCATAATCTCTTTCTACTTTCATTTCTCTTTTGGACCAGGTGGACTCGGGTGAATAAGAATTACACCATCTATGACACCCGTCTGAAGATCTCCGGCCTGCTGGAGGGAAGCGAGTACCAGTTCAGAGTGACAGCTGTCAACGCTGCCGGAGACAGCCATCCAAGTGACGCCTCGGCATACATCCTCTGCAAAGACCCCACATGTAAGAGATTTTACTCAAAAACCTTAACTGATGCAAAAGGTGACCATCTTAGAGCTGAAATTTTATTTTAAATTCTCGTTTTGATTCCAAAATTTTCTCAAGAAATTGATTATTTTCCATTTGATGGAATGATGTTTGGACAAGTAGAAATACAACATATTTATGTCTGTGTGCTCCCAGATACCCCAGCTCCTCCATCATTACCTCGTATCACTGACACAACCAAGCACAGTATCAGCATGACCTGGACCAGGCCCATGTACGACGGCGGCTCAGACGTCACCGGCTACTTTGTGGAGATCCTAGAGGAGGGCTCTGAGCAGTGGTACCGTGCCAACGCCAAAGCCATCAAGAACACAGAGTATGTGGCCGCCGGCCTGGCAGCCAATAAGAAGTACAGATTCAGAGTAGCTGCTGTCAACGACAAAGGCACTGGCGAGTTCAGTGAACCTAGTGCCGAGGTTGAGCCTCTGGAGAAAGTTGGTGAGTCACAACAGCTAATTCTTGAATTTGGATTATGACAGAAAGTAAATGTTTTGTCAGCATTGTGTTTTCCAAGCAAACTTCTTGCTTATTCCAGTGACAAATCTTTATCAGTGCCATATTCCAGCTTGTTATATGGCAGTTGCAGCATCATCAGACTCTCCCTTTACTCTGTTCGACCCTCTCAGAAATGCCAGACCTGGAGCTGCACGAGGACCTGAAGAAAACGGTGTGTTTGCGCGCTGGAGGAACCCTGCGTTTGATTGTATTTGTCTCTGGCCGGCCGTTACCAGTAGTTGCTTGGAGGAAGACAGGTGTGGAGCTGCAGAGCCGCGGCTACATTGAGACCACCGACAGCTACACCTCACTGATGGTGGAGAAGGTCAACCGCTACGACTCTGGAAAATACGTTGTGGAGGCAGAGAACCCATCCGGCAAGAAAACTGCCACCATCCTGGTTAAGGTCTACGGTATGTCATCCCAAGTCTTAACAGATGCCAAATATTCCAGGCTGAATCTTTATAAAAAGGTACACGTAAAGACACTTGTAAAAACACACTAATATCTTCTCTTCCTCAACTCGTCTCTCTCCTGCAGACACTCCTGGTCCTCCAAGTTCTGTGAACGTGAAGGACTACACCAAGGAGTCTGTCGTGATCACCTGGGACGTCCCCAGCATTGACGGTGGTGCTCATGTCAGCAACTACATCATAGAGAAGCGTGAAGCCAACATGAAGTCATACAAGACCGTCACCACTGAGTGTAGGAAGACCCTGTTCAGGATCTCTGGTCTGGAGGAGGGAGTGCACTACTTCTTCAGAGTCCTGCCAGAGAACATATATGGTGTTGGCGAGCCCTGTGAGACATCCGAGGCTGTGCTGGTGTGCGATGTGCCGTCAGTGCCTCAGAACCTCCAGATCATTGATGTCACCAAGTCCTCAGTCACTCTGCACTGGGAGAAGTCACTATACGATGGTGGCAGCAGGCTGTCAGGATATATCATCGAGGCATGCAAGGCAGGCTCGGACAGGTGGAGTACCGTCGCAACAGTCAAAGCCTCAGTGACCCAGCACACCATCCAGTCTCTGACGGAGAACGACCAGTACCTTTTCAGACTGCGAGCCACCAATAGCAGGGGAGCCAGCGAGCCCATGGACACTGTCACCCCTGTCACTATCCAGGATATCAAGGGTAAGACACACAGCCACAAATCATCACACAACCACTTTTGCCTTCACTGAAACTTCACAGAATTCACAGAAATTAATCAAATATATTAAACACGTCATTTCTGCCCTGTGTTTTCCAGTGATGCCCAAGATCGACATGACCAGCATTCCTCAGAAGATCGTCCATGTGCACCGTGGCAAACCCATTGACCTCAACATCCCCATAAGGGCCAAACCGCAGCCAGTCTGCTCCTGGTTCTTTGGTGGTGTCAAACTGAAGGACACCCTGGACCGCATCAAGATTGACAGCAACGGAAAATACACTCACCTCGTCATCCGTGAGACCACCATCAACGACACAGGAGACTACACGCTTGAGGTGAAGAATGCCATTGGCATGGCAACCGAGGTCATCAAGGTCATCATTCTGGGTAAGGACAAATGAAGATTATACATGAATAAGTTGTGTCTCTTACAGTGCAATTATTGCATACATGCAAAAAAAATTACTAGATTCTAACCCGCGACTTCTTGTGCCCATCCAGACAAACCTGGCATCCCAGTTGGTCCAGTGAAGATCGAGGAGAATGACGGCGTATCGGTCACAATCAGCTGGGAACCCCCAGAGAAGGACGGTGGTGCCAACGTCAGCGGCTATGTGGTGGAACAGCGCGATGCCCACCGCCCAGGCTGGGTCACCATCTCAGAGTCTGTGACCCGACCCTGCTTCAAGTTCACCAGACTCACTGAGGGAACTGAGTACGTGTTCCGTGTTGCAGCCATGAATCGCTTTGGTGTTGGTGGCTTCCTGCAGTCAGAGGTGGTGGAGTGCAAGAGCGAAAAGAGTGAGTTCTCTTCCTATCATAAGTGTAGTCTTTCTGTTCTTCTGTATGTTATTTCATTTGTATGTGTACTTCACGTGAATCTCTTTTATTTACTTGTGAACAGTTATTTTTGGCCCTGCAGTATTTCAATTAATCTATTAATTTGATTTCATGTGTAGCCATCCCTGGACCTCCCAGCAAGCCAGAGGTGCTTGATGTCACTCACGAGGGCATGACCCTGACCTGGCAACCACCCGTGGACAATGGTGGCTCCACCATTGCCGGCTATATCATTGAGCGTAAGGAAGCCCGTTCTGACAGGTGGCTGAAGATCAACAAGAACCTTGTCACCATGACCAGGTACCGCTCCTCTGGCCTGATTGAGGGCCTGGAGTATGAACACCGTATCACTGCTGTCAACTCCAGAGGAGCCGGCAAACCCAGCGAGAGCTCTGCCATCACTGTTGCCATGGATCCCATTGGTACGTGTTGCAAAACTCACGATTTTAGATTAATCTTCCCAGTGTGGAGTCAGAATATTAACCAAAGGTCTCTGTGTTTTGTAACAGAGCCTCCAGGTCCTCCAATTCAGCCCAGAGTCACTGACACCACCAGGTCTTCAGTATCTCTGGCCTGGCTGCCACCCGAAGAGGAGGGTGGTTCTATTGTTACTGGGTACTTCATCGAGATGCAGAAGGTGGACCAGGTGGAATGGACGCTGTGCAACACCACGCCCACAAAGATGTGCGAGTACACCCTCACTCACATGCCCCAGGGCGCTGAGTACAAGTTCAGGATCATTGCCTGCAATGCTGGTGGTTCTGGGGAGTCCGCTGAGATTCCTGGAGTGGTTAAAGTCCAGGAGATGCTTGGTAAAATACCATCATTTATAGTTTGATTTTACAGTCAAATAAACATTATTTTACTGACTTAACCTGTAATTTAAATGACACAAATTTAATCTCTGTCTTCTTCAGATTATCCCGACTACGTGCTTGATCGTAAATACGAGGAGGGCTATGTGGTGCGGCAGGGCGGAGTCGTTCGTCTGTCTGTGCCCATCAAGGGTAAACCTATCCCTACATGCAAGTGGACCAAGGACGGTCGTGACATCTCTCATCGGGCCATGATCGCCACCCATGATGACATCACCGAGCTGGTCATCAAAGAGGCACACAAAGACGACACTGGTACCTATGACCTGGTGCTGGAGAACAAATGCGGCAGGAAGGCCGTGTACATCAAGGTGAGCGAGTCATCCAGCAGATACTTCATGATCAGAAGTAAAACAATAAAAATACATACGCATGGAGTAGTTTGAACTAAACTTTTTGTGTATCTCTTGCCTCCAGGTGAAGGTGATTGGTCGCCCTGATGCCCCAGAGGGCCCTCTGGAGTTTGATGACATTCAGGTCAGATCAGTGCGGGTCAGCTGGAGGCCACCATCAGATGATGGCGGCTCCGACATTCTGGGATACATTGTGGAAAGAAGGGAGGTACCCAAGGCTGCCTGGTACACAGTCGACTCCAGGGTAACTGAGAGTTCTCTGGTGGTGAAGGGTCTGAAGGAGAATGTGCAGTACCACTTCAGGGTTTCTGCTGAAAACCAGTTTGGCATTAGCAGATCTCTCAAGTCTGATGAGGCTGTCACACCAAAAACACCACTTTGTGAGTATTTTTTCTGTGATTGTTTACAGTTTGTAGTCTCAACTGATGTTTGTCAAAAGTTGCATTGTCTACATGTTGGTCAAATAATTTACTTAACAGACACATTTCCATATATCCGTAATTCTGATGTTAGTACGTGTGTTTAAAAGTGTTGTTGTAAACACTGATTTCCCTAACAACTTGCTTTACCTCCAGGCGCACCAGAACCTCCCGGCAACCCACCAGAGATTATGGACGTGACCAAGACCACGGTGTCTCTGTCCTGGGCCCGGCCCCGGGATGATGGAGGCTCCCGCGTCACGGGATACTATGTGGAGAGGAGAGAGGTTTCGACAGAGAAGTGGGTCCGACACAACAAGACCCACATCACCACCACTATGTACAATGTCACCGGTCTCATCCCTGATGCTGAGTACATGTTCAGAGTGGTGGCTCAGAATGACATCGGGCAGAGCGAGCCTGGTCCTGCCTCAGAGTCTGTGGTCTGCAAAGATCCATTTGGTGAGTTTATATCACATGATACCAATTTCTGCATGAATAAATTGTTGAGTAATAAAGTGAATTTGAAGGGTATTTTGTCTTAGCTTATGATAATTTTAGTTAATTTGTGGGACTGTGTAGAACTGGTTTTAACACTCTTTCTCTTACACTTTCTGTAAGAGTATTAATCTGCTCTTGTCTCTCTCCTTCAAGACAAACCCAGCCAACCAGGGGAGATCGACATCATCTCCATCACCAAGGACTCTATCACCATCCACTGGCTCAGGCCAGAGCATGACGGCGGCAAGGAGATTCTGGGCTACTGGATTGAGTTCAGGCAGGCTGGAGAAAGTGCCTGGAAAAAATGTAACAAAGAGCGCTCCAAGGATCGTCAGTTCACCATGGGCGGGTTGATGGAGGCCACCGAGTACGAGTTCAGAATCTTTGCTGAGAATGAGACTGGACTGAGCCGACCTCGCCGCACGCCCATGGGCATCAAGACCAAACTGAGCGGTGAGCTGCTGCAGAATTTAGAAATAAATCTCACTCACTTTGTAATGTGACATTGGTCCTTACAAAGTTAAACACTAGATCATGTGAAGTTGAATTTCATGTTACTAAATAAAGATGTTTGCATGTCAGCAGACCTTATGTACAGTACACACAGAGGTAGGAAAAAGCATAAAAAACTCAGATTAAATCAAGCTTTGCATTTGCTTTTGCAGTTGGTGAGGCTCCAGCTTTGAAGGAAGAGATCCAAGATGTAACCACCAAGCTTGGCGAGTCCGGCACCCTCACCTGTGGCATCATTGGAAGACCTCTGCCTGAGATCAAGTGGTACCGCTACGGTAAAGAGCTGATCCAGAGCCGTAAGTACAAGATGAGCTCAGATGGCCGCAACCACTCCCTGAGCATCCTGACAGACGAGCAGGAAGATGAGGGCCTGTACACCTGCAGGGCCATCAACGAAGCCGGAGAGATCGAGACCAGTGGCAAACTGCGCCTGCAGGCGCCGCCGCAGTTCCACCCTGGCTTCCCTCTGAAGGAGAAGTACTACGCTGGAGCTGGCACCAGCCTCCGTCTCCATGTTGTCTACATTGGACGTCCCATCCCCCAGATCATGTGGTTCTATGGCAAGAAGCCTCTGAACGCATCCGAGAATGTAATTATTGAAAACACCGAAAGCTACACCCACCTGGTGGTGAGGAACGCCCAGAGGAAGACCAACGCTGGTCGCTACAAGGTGCAGCTCAGCAATGTATTTGGAACCATCGACACTGTGCTCCGTGTTGAAATCCAAGGTAATACTAGACAACTGACAACAGGTTTAAATATCAAATAATGTGATCCTACAGTGAAGACATCTATATTATCTTTAAGTTTTTTTCCAGTATCAGCCAGCAAATAACCATTACTACATGTATGTATTTGAATAAAACACAAGAGCTGTTACTTATTCCTTTTTTTTGTTTTGTTTTTTCCCCAGATAAACCATGCACCCCTGAGGGCCCTGTTATTGTTGAGGCTCTGCTGAAGAGCTCGGTTGTCATCAGCTGGAAGACACCCAAGGACGACGGAGGCTCCATGATTACCAACTACATTGTGGAGAAACGCGAGGCCAAAGAAGGCGAGCAGTGGCACCTGGTGTCCTCCTCCGTTTCTGGCACCACATGCCGTGTCCCCAACCTGACTGAGAATGCCGGCTACTACTTCAGAGTCTCTGCCCAGAACCAATATGGAGTCAGTGAGTCCCTGGAGATCCCATCGGTGGTCATCATCAAGAGTCCATTTGGTAAGTTGTTTTTCCTCTATAATGTCATTGCAGAGAGGCAGGACGAACTTCAGATATGTAGACCAATACAGTAACATTCCCTGTTTATTTCTTAGAAAAACCTGGCATCCCACAACAGCCCTTCATCATCAGTTCCGCCAAAGACTCCTGTGTCGTCTGCTGGAAACCTCCAACCAGCGACGGTGGAGCTAAAATCACCGGCTACTACCTGGAGAAGCGTGAGAAGAAGCAGAACAAGTGGATGTCAGTAACCAGTAAGAAGATTGCCGAGACCAGCTTTGAGGTCAAAGCCTTGATCGAGGGCTTTGAGTATGAGTTCCGCGTCAAGTGTGAGAACATGGGCGGTGAGAGCGACTGGAGTGAGATTTCAGCACCTGTCATCCCCAAGTCCGACCAGGCTCCTCGTGCTCCCGCGTTCAGGGAGGAGATCAGGGACATGACCATCAAATACCACAACAATGCCACCTTTGTCACCAAGGTAGTTTATTTCAGCTACATTGCATTTGCTTTCACAAATTCACATGCTGTGTCTATGTTCATGAAGGTCTAGAAATGACAAAAGGGATGAAGGGATACCAAGAACCCATTGAGAAGACTGACATCAGTTTCATTCAGTCACTCAATTCCATCACCACAAGCATTATTTAACTTGGTTATTTTTCCTGTTACAAGGTGATGGGACATCCAAAACCTTTGGTGAAATGGTACCGCAATGGAAAGGAGATCCAGGCAGATGGAGCCAAGATCAAAGCCTTGGAGTTCAAGGGAGGCTACTACCAGCTGATCATCACTGCCGCTGATGAGAATGATGCCGCAGTTTACCAAGTCAGAGCAACCAACCCCTCAGGGTCCATCTCTACAACGGCCAACCTTGAGGTTGAAGGTAATGATATAATATTGATAGTGTAAATTAATGATCGCTCAATTTTTCCAGTATCCATTGAGTGATGTCCTCTACAGCTGCAGTTCCTTAAAAAGAAAAATAATCTTAAAGAAATCAAACTAATGCTTTTTGTCATTTGAATTCCAGTTCCTGCTAGGATCCACCTGCCTGAGGAGCTTCAGGGAATGGGAGCAGTCCATGCTGTCTGTGGTGAGCACATCACCATCAAGATCCCCATCTCTGGCAAGCCTGAGCCAGCAGTCGTTTGGCAGAAGGGTCAGGAGATCCTCTCCAACTCTCCTCGTTACCAAGTCATCACCACCAGATCTTTCACCTCTCTGGTGTTCATGAAGGGAATGGAGAGGAAGGATACTGGCTACTACATCATTACAGCAAAGAACAGGTTTGGTACAGACAAGCAAACCATTGAGGTGAACGTTGCTGACATACCTGATGCTCCAAAGGGACTGGTTGTCAGTGACATTGCTCGGGACTCCATCACCTTGACCTGGGAACCCCCTGCCAGTGATGGTGGAAGTGACATCATTAGCTACATTGTGGAGAAGTGTCCCACCACTGCTGACAGATGGATCCGAGCTGGACAGACCACTGACTGCAGCATCACCATCATCAACATATTTGGAAAGACCAAGTACCAGTTCCGCGTCATTGCCGAAAACCAGTTTGGCCTGAGCCATCCTTCTGAGCCAACTGAGCCCATCACCACAAAGGAGGACAAGTCTGTGATTAGGAATTATGATGAGGAAGTGGACGAAGCCAGAGAGGTCACCAAGGAGGAGGCTCTGTTCTACAAGGTGAAGGAGCTGTCCTCCAAGTACATCATCTCTGAGGAACTCTCTCGCTGCCAGTTTGGAGTGGTCCACCGCTGCACGGAGATTGCCACAAAGAAGACCTTCATGGCCAAGTTCATCAAGGTCAGAGGAACCGACCGTGAGTTGGTTCTCAGAGAAATTGAGGCC
Organism: Epinephelus moara; assembly: GCF_006386435.1. Lineage (NCBI taxonomy): Eukaryota > Metazoa > Chordata > Actinopteri > Perciformes > Serranidae > Epinephelus > Epinephelus moara. The sequence continues at coordinate 8,656 of NW_026078632.1, read as the reverse complement.
CTTAACATAGCAAGGCACAAGAATATCATCTATCTACATGAATACTTTGAAAGCATGGAGGAGATTATCCTCATCTTTGAATTCATTTCTGGAGTTGACATCTTTGAGCGCCTTGGCACGAGCAACTTCGAGCTGACAGAGCAGGAGATTGTCCGGTACCTGAGACAAGTCTGCTCTGCCCTCAAGTTCTTGCATAGCCACAACTTCGGCCACTTTGATATCCGCCCAGACAACATTGTCTACACCACCAGGAAAAGCACCACCATAAAGATTATTGAGATGGGGCAGGCTAGGCTGTTGGTGCCAGGAGAAAACATCAGAATGCTGTTCTCAGCTCCCGAGTACTGTGGCCCTGAGGTCCACCGTCATGACCTGGTCACAACAGCCACTGATATGTGGTCTGTTGGCGTAATGGCCTACGTTTTGCTAAGTGGCCTTAATCCATTTGCGGCAGAGTCCACTACAAAGATGATTGAGAACATCTCCAACTGTGAGTACATCTTTGACAGTGAAGCATTCAAGGACATCAGCTTGGAAGCTATGGACTTTATAGACAGACTTTTAGTCAAGGACATGAAGCTCCGTATGACAGCCCACGAGGCTCTGGAGCACCCATGGCTCAAGATGAAGATTGAGCATGTCAGCAACAAGATCATTAGGACACTGAGACACAGAAGGTACTACCAGACTCTGGTAAAGAGGGTAGATACTATTGTATCATCAGCTCGTGTGGCCTACGGTGGCGCCTTCAAAAACCAGAGAGGATTGGCTGTGGGTAGAGTGAAGATTGGAACTGAGTACCATGGCCTCCGCAGTGGTCCAGTCATGCATGGTTCAGCTGAAGAAGGTGGCCATGTCAGATTTACTTGTAGCATCACCAACTTTGACAAGACTACACAGGTGACATGGTATCACGGTACCCGTCAGCTACATGCAAGCGCCAAGTATGAAATCACTTACAGCAATGGTTTTGCCAGCATCTATGTAAAGGACATTCAAGAGAGTGATGATGGTGTGTACAGGTGCAAGGTGGTGAGTGACGATGGAGAGGACAGTGCTTATGGAGAGCTCTTTGTTGAGACAGTGAGGAGCATCAGAGAGTACTACCTTAGTCGCACCATCAAGAAACTGAGGAAGAGAGTCGACAAGACGAAACTCCTGCAGAGACCACCAGAGTTCACTTTGCCTCTCTACAATCGCTCTGCCTACATCGGTGAAGATGTGCGCTTCGGTGTCACCATTACCGTGCACCCGGAGCCTCATGTCACATGGCTCAAGAATGGAGAGAAAATCAAGCCAGGTGAAGATGACACCAAGTACACGTTCACCAGTGATAAGGGTCTTTACCAGCTGATGATCCACAACCTGAACTTAAGTGATGATGCAGAATACACCGTCATGGCTCACAACAAGTTTGGAGAAGACAGCTGCACAGCTCGTCTCACTGTGACACCTCATCCTGTAATGGAGGAAACTATGAGGCCCATGTTCAAACGCCTGCTGGCTAATGTTGATTGTGTTGAGGGACATAGCGTCCGCTTCGAGCTCAGAGTCTCAGGAATCCCCACTCCCACTCTGAAATGGGAGAAGGACAGTCATCCACTTCAGTTTGGTCCAAAGGTTGTTGTCATACAGGAGGACGTTGACCACTATGTCCTGTACATCAGAGATACTCTGCTCGAGGACTCTGGTGTGTACAAGGTGACAGCAACCAACTCTGCTGGCTCTGCAAGCTGCCAGGCTACACTGCAGGTGGACCGCCTCACCTACACCAGGAGAGAGTACAAGAGCGAGGAGGAGAAATACCTACACGTACAGAAACAAATTGAAAAGACCAACAAGATGGCTCAGCATATTGTTGCCACCAAGGAGCTTGTACCTCTAAACCCCACAGCTCAGGAGGCACTTAACTTTGCTGCAGAGATGTACAAGCCTGCAGTGAGCACTAAGAACGTTGAGGGTGAGTTCGACATCACAGTTGAGAAGACTGAGACTAAGAGGCTGGAGGAGGAGAGGAGGATCTTTATGCCATATGAGATCCCTGAGCCTGTGGTTCATGATCCTAGAGCTCTGGATGAGGACAAAACTATCAAACAGTTTGTGGCTCTGTCCGACATGAAGTGGTATAGAAAACTGAGAGACCAGTACGAGATTCCAGAGAGGATGGAGAGGATTGTGCAGAAGAGGCAGAGACGTATTCGCCTGTCCAGGTGGGAGCAGTTCTACGTCATGCCCCTCCCGAGAATCACTGACCAGTACAGGCCAAGGTGGCGTATTCCAAAACTCACTCTGGATGACTTGGAGACTGTTAGGCCTGCTCGCCGTTCACCTTCTCCTGAATCTGAGATCTCTTACAGATCCAGAAGGAGATCATTGGGAGATCTTAGTGACGAGGAGCTGCTGATGCCTGTGGATGACTATCTTTCCATGAGGAGAACAGAGGAAGAGAAAATGATGCTGGAGGATGAACTGGAGCTTGGCTTTTCTGCCTCTCCTACAGGCAGCCCTGTTCGCGTTGAGCGGCGTGCCGTGGAACGTGAAGAGAGGAGGCAGGAGGTCAGACATGAGGCTGCTGAGATAACTGAGACAAAGAAGAAACGCACTATTTCTCAGTACACGAGGAGGCGAAGGTCACTGTCTCCCACATACATTGAGCTCATGCGTCCAGTCTCAGAGCTGATCAGACCATCACGGGCCATGCCTGTGGAAGCAGAGGGAGAGGTTGTTGCAAGAAGGTCTCCCACCCCTGAGAGGACCCGTCCCCGCTCTCCCAGCCCCATCAGGTCTGTTGAAAGGTCATCCCGCTCCTCCTCCAGGTTTGAGCGGTCTGCCCGCTTCGACATCATGTCCCGCTATGAGGCCAGAAAGGCTGCTATAAAGGCTGAGAGGAAATACCAGGTGGTTACCCAGACACCTTTCAGTCTGGACCATGCTCCCCGTGTGACTGTTAGGATGCGCTCTCATCGTGTACCAATTGGCCAAGACACGAAATTCACCCTGAACATCCAGAGCAAACCAGAGGCCGAAGTCAAGTGGTTCCACAATGCAACAGAAATCTCTGAAAGCAGTGAGAAATATGTCTTCACCAACATGAGTGGTGTTTTGTCCATCACTATTCTGGACTGCCATGAGGAGGACAGTGGCACATACCGCTGTGAATGCACCAACTCTAGGGGAGAAGCTTCCGACTATGCCACCCTTGATGTGGCAGGTGGCGGCTACACCACCTTCTCCTCTCGCCGCAGGGATGAGGATGTTCTCAAAGGATATGTCCCTGAAGTCACTCGAATTGATCACTATCACACCACCCACTTCAAAACTGGCTATGCTACTCAGACCCATTTTGAGGTTGAAGAGAGCAAGACTAAGCTAACTGAGACACGTGAGGTTTCCACACGTGAGAGATACGCTGCCTCCTCTGAGAGGTACTCCTCTGCTGAGAGGTACTCCTCTGCTGAGAGGTACTCCTCTGCTGAGAGGATTGATTCATCTGTCAAGTATGCATCTGCTGAATACCTATCATCTGATTCCTCATACTCATCTGAAAAGTTTTCTCTGACTGGGAAACACACCACAACTGAAGCTAAACTGAAGTCGACTTCTGCTGCTGTTGCTGAGGAAGTTGCTGTGCTTAAGGTGAAGCCTTCTCTTCCTGCCAGAATCCTCACCAAGCCCCAGTCTGTGACAGTTGCAGAGGGAGAGACAGCCAGATTCTCCTGTGATATCGACGGGGAGCCTGCACCTACTGTAATATGGATGTACGAGGGCAGAACCATTGTCTCAACTCACCGCATCCAGGTCACCACCACTCAGTACAAGTCCAGCATGGAGATCTCCTCTGTGATGGCCTCCGATGAGGGCAGTTACATGGTGGTGGTAGAGAACTCAGCAGGCAGGCAAGAGGCTCACTTCACCTTGACCATCCGCAGACCAGCTCCCAAAGAGGAGGTCAAGGCTGTCAAATCCCCTGAGCCATCTGTAAAGTCACCCACTCCCAGTGTGAAGTCACCAGAGCCTTCAGTCAAATCGCCTACTCCTTCTGTAACCTCCCCTGTCCCGAGCGTCAAGTCCCCTGAGCCTTCAGTTAAATCACCAGCTCCAAGTGTGAAGTCTCCTGAACCAACGTCTCCTGCTCCCGGTGTGAAGTCACCAACACCAGGTGTGAAGTCACCCACACCAGGTGTGAAATCTCCTGAACCAGAGGGAATTAAGTCTCCAAGGAGCATTAAGTCTCCTGAGCCAGCCGCACCCTCTCCAGCACCCGGTGTCAAATCACCAGCTCCAGGTGTCAAATCACCAGCTCCAGGTGTCAAATCACCAGCTCCAGGTGTCAAATCTCCTGAACCTGAGGGAGTGAAGTCACCACGGGGTATAAAATCTCCAGAACCCAGACTCAAGTCACCTCCACCACCACTCAAGTCTCCAGAGAGTGTGAAGTCACCGGAGCCCGAGGAAGTAAAATCACCTCGTGGTGTCAAATCTCCGGAACCTGCAGGACTCAAAACACCAAAAGGTATCAAATCTCCAGAACCTGCGGGAATCAAAACACCAAAAGGCATCAAGTCCCCAGAACCTGCAGGCATCAAATCACCAAGGGCCTTAAAGTCCCCTGAGCCCGAGGGGATCAAATCACCTCCTAGGATGAAGTCCCCTCCTCCTAGCTTGTCCCCCAAGAGGGTTGTGTCTCCACCCACCGTCAAATCCCCAACCCCGAAACCTCCCAGGGTCCTGAGTCAGCTAACAGCCGAGGCCAGTGAGGGTTCGGTGAGGATGTCCTGCGTCTGTGAGAGCAGCGTCAGGGAGGTGGTGTGGTACATCAACGGGAGGAGGCTTTCACAGAGCAGTCGCTTTGAGATGCACTACTCTGAGGGCTCCTGCAGCCTCCTGATCCATGATTTGGCAGACAGTGATCAGGGAGAGTACATCTGTGAGATGACATCAGAGGGAGGAGTATCCAAATCCTCCTTCTCATTCACCGGACAGGTGTTCCAGTCCATACGCATGAAGGTCAAAGCCTACCGTGAACAGCAAGTGGCACTTAAAGGTGAGTACCTGCCTCTTTAATGCAGATTAAATCCTATGCTAATTAGAATAAATCCTTAACTGTGAACTAATTTACATATTTACCTGTCTGTCTCCACCCTCATCAGGATCAATGGTGATGAGTCACAAGGAGTCTTCATCAGCAGTGAGCTCAGCCATGATGATGAAGAAAGAAATGCACACGAAGGAGGAGTCAACGTCTTTCTCTTCCTCGTCTTCTGCCCAGCAGGCGATGATGTCATCCATGATGGAGTCAAGCTCCATCAGCAGCATGGCAGCTGAGATGAAGTTTGAGACCATGTCCATGTCCAGCATGTCCTCCCTGACATCAGAGACGTACGCCATGAGCTCCAGCAGTCTGACTGAGATGTCCTCACACATGGAGGGATCCTCGTTCAGAGCGATTGGTAAGACTGGTGATGAGAGTGAGTTTTTAAAAGTAGTTTTGCTTTTGATTCGTTGCTTCCACATTTAGATTCAGAGGCGACTGAAAGGCTTTTATTTTGAAATCAATAACTATGAATCATAATCGGGGTGTAAAATAAACAAAGACATTGATTTAGCGGTTTTTATGCCTCTGTGCTGGCTGTGGACAGAGACATTATGTTTTGGGTTGTCTGTCCATCAAATCCTTTTTTGTAAACACAATAATTCAAGAACGCTTTGAGGGAAATTCAAATTTAACACAAACGTCCACTTGAACTTGTCAATGAACTGATAAGAACTTGGTGGTCAAAGGTCAATGTGATCTTGTCCATCTCATTCTTGTAAACACGTTATCTCAAAAACACCCTAGGGAAATTCTTCAGATTTGGCACAAACATCCAATCGGACTCAGTGATTAACTGATTAGAATTTGTTAGTCAGTGATCTTATCTGTCTTATTCTCATGAATGCAATATCTCAAGAACACCTCAAATTTGGCACAAACGTCCACTTGGGCTTAACTTTGACCTGGTTTTAAATTGGCGGTCAAAGGTCAAAGTCACTGGGATTTTGTAAGTCTCATTCTCGTGAACGTAATATCTCAAGAACACCTTGAGAGAATTTCTTCAAATTTGGCACAACGTCCACTTTAAGTCAAGAATGAACTGATTAGAATTTGGTGGTCAAAGGTCACTGTGACCTTGCATTCAATTCATTCTTGTGAACATGATATCTGAATAAGGCCTTGAGGGAATTCCCCTCCAATTTGGCACAAATGTCCACTTGAACTCAGTGATGGACTGATTAGAATTTGGTGGTCAAATGTCAAAGGTCACCATGACCTCACAAAACATGTTTTTGGCGATAACTCAAGAATTTTTACACTGATAATGACAAAATTTCAGACAGGATAATATAATGAAGTGATGACAGTTTATATCTAAAAGATCAAAGGTCAACTTCACTGTGACATCATAATGTTTTGTATAAAGAAAAGTCATTATTCAGCATCATATCTCAGGAACAGAAGGAGAGACTTTTGGTCAGACACTGAATTGGTGACTCTAATCTTGAAACTGTAACAAACTTGGCTCATGCATGAAGGCAAACAAGCACAAGGTGATAGTTCTAGTTTGTACCTGATTTTGAAAATCAAAACTTCCCTCTGTTGTGAAATGATGTGGCCACTAACATTTTGTCTTTAAAATCTCTGTGTGCACTGATGTATATGTGCTGTGGTTTCCAGGTTCTGCTCCCAGGATCGAGGCTCTGCCGGAGGACATCAGCATCGAGCCAGGCAAAGTCCTCACAGTCACCTGCGCCTTTTCCGGCGAAGCCAAACACATTGAGTGGTCCCGCAGTGGCAGAAAGATCGAGGTGACTGCCGGCGGACGCTTCCACATTGACACCACGGAAGACCTGACCACTCTCATCATCACTGGGGTGAAGGAGGAAGACGCTGGAACCTACACCCTGAAGCTATCTAATGAGCTCGGATCTGACACAGCGACTGTTCACATCAGCATTCGATCAGCATAAAAGAAAAAGAAAAAAAAATCTAATCTTCCTATCTTCCCCTTTTCCCTACTTCCATGCCTTTTTATTTATTCATTAAGCAAAATAATCGACTTGATTACGATCTGGATTTCTGTTCTTGTAAATATGAACTATTTTTGTACCAATCTTGACATTAATTTATGCCAAACTAGACTAAAGTCTAAAGGTGTTATAAAATGTGCCATATTGGATGACTTAGGATTTTTGATCCATTTTTCTGTGACATGTACATAATGTATATAGCCGAATTTAACGGTTATGGGAAATGTATGCATTGTTATTTATGACAATAATATTAACTGAAACAAAATGAAACTAAATGTGGTTTAACAGGAGAAAGTTCCACTTGGAACGAATACCCTGTTAAACTGAGAAACTAAACTCTGTGCCTCAACGATAAGTTGAAGTCTAAGATTGCCTCAACAGGTAGAGAGGCTCCCTGTTGATGTTAACTCAATCAGAGACAAAACTAGAAATGCACTGCGGTGCTGTTGCATTGTAACTAAAGTGTGAGATCCTGAGTGCTGTTTGCAGTTACCCTCATGTAAGCAGGACGACTGGACCTCACGCTCTGACTGATTATGTCATACTGCCATTTCGATGACATGCTCACAGTGCGAGCGGCCTGCACTCCCTGAGCACAAGTGTTTCTTTTTGTTTTGTGCTCTGCTTCTGGCAAATGACCACTCGCTCGGGCTCTTCAGTTGTACCATCAACCTGGCCAATCACATGAAAGTAGAGTCCCTCCTGTGCTTGTTTGCAGAGGCAGAGCTGTCTCTTGGAGGTCTGCAGTGTGTTTGTGTGTTAGTTTTTAGGCCTGTCAGTCAAGCTGGGCGCCACCAGGCAGCCGAAACCAACCGCCACTGCCTTCAACGAGGACGAGAAGAAGTGTGGTTGCCCTGCACTTTGTTTTGATTGAAGTTAGAGTTGTAGCATTGATTATTTTCGCAGCCTCCTTGAGTTTTTCTCCAATTATTGATTTAATAAAGCATGATTATCAGCACTACAGGATGTCTCTGCAGTGTTTATTTTTCGTGCTTCTACTTTGAATTGGAAGAATACAATAATTTGTAAGTTATAGTATATGCTATACAAATATCATGAAAAAAGTGATGGTATAGAATGTTGTAAAAGATTGTAGCCAAAACCATCAAAGTAAAGTATGTTTTAAAAATTGTTACAGAAAAAAGAACAGTATAGTATGTTGTAAATCTTGTGACCAAATCAAGTCATAGTATAGTATGTCATAAAAAACAGGAAAAAATGTCATAGTATAGTTTGTTGTCAAAAATCACTAAGCAACGTCATAGTATAGTATGCCTTTCAAAAATCACGAACAAATGCCATAGTATGGTATGCCGTCAAGAATCATGAAAAACTGTCATAGTATAGTATGTCGTCAAAAATCACTAAGCAACGTCATAGTATAGTATGCCTTTCAAAAATCACGAACAAATGCCATAGAATGGTATGCCGTCAAGAATCATGAAAAACTGTCATAGTATAGTATGTCGTCAAGAGTCATGAAAAAATGTCATAGTATAGTATGCCTTTCAAAAATCACGAACAAATGCCATAGTATGGTATGCTGTCAACAATCATGAAAAAAAGTCATAGTATAGTATGCCGT
>NW_026078631.1:0-1190 GCF_006386435.1 Epinephelus moara | reverse complement strand
AAATCATGAAACAAAGTCATAGTATAGTATGTCGCCCAAAATCATGAAACAAAGTCATAGTATAGTATGACTTCCAAAATCATGAAAAAATGGTCATGGTTTGGGGCTGCATGAGTGCTGTTGCCACCACTATACTTGACTGTAAGCAAGGGACAGTTGTCTTGGTGCTCTTTCAGCATGTGTGGCACCTTGGTGAAGAGCACCAAGACAACTGTCCCATGCCTACAGTCAAGTATAGTGGTGGCAGCATCATGGTTTGGAGCTGCATGAGTGCTGCCGGCTCTGGGGAGCTCGGTTCATTTAGGGAAACATGAATTCCAAGCAGAACATGATCGCTCCTCTTCGGAAACTGAGCCGCAATGCAGTTTTCCAACATGATAATGACTCAAAACACACCTAGTAGATGACATCTGCCTTGCTGAGGAAGGTGAAGGTGAAGTAGATGGACTGGCCAAGTATGTATCCAGCCCTAAACTCACCTGTGAACCTGTGGGCCATCCTCAAGCTGAAGGTGGGGTAGTGCAAGGTGTCTTCACATCCATCTGCTCCATGACGTCATCATGGAGGAGTATGTCATAACAATGTAAGAAAATATATGTCATTATATTATGGCATGACAAAGTTATAGGATAGTATGCTGTAAAAAATGTCATGGTATATTATCCCATAAAAAAGTCATTGTTTAGTATGCCACGATAAATCATTGTATATTATGTTACAAAAAAAGGACAAAAAAGTGATGGCATAGTATGGTCACAGAAGTCTTCGTGTAGTTTGTCACAAAAATGTAAAAAAAAATTAAAATGTCATGGTATATTATCCCATAAAAAAGTCACTGATTAGTATGCCACGAAAAATCATTGTATATTTTGTTTTGTTTGTCACAAAAATGTAAAAGAAAAAAACAAAAGTCATGGAATAAAGCCATAGCATGGTCAGTCATAAAAAGTCCAAGTGTAGCATTTCATAATAGAGTCATTGTATAGAATATAGAAATGTAAAAAGAAAAAAAAATCTGAGCACATTATACTCAAAAAAGTACAAAAGTCATAAAAAGTCATAGTATAGTATGGCCTAAAAATCTTTAAAAAACAAAAGAAGTCATAATATAGTTTGTTATAAGAAAAAAGTATGTTATATGGTTTCAAAAATCAAAGATGGTGACAGCCAAAATGCCGAACTCGAGGCGT
>NW_026078630.1:0-3878 GCF_006386435.1 Epinephelus moara | reverse complement strand
GCTGTCTCAAGCCACGACCTTTATTATTAGAAACAATGATTGAAAAACATTGAAAAACTTTGAAGAAATCTTAGTAGAAGTCTTTGAGCCACTGGGTCACACCATTTAAGATACCATCTCATAGGTTAAAAGTTTTTGCTAGAGAAATTGATGTTCCAGGCTGCCTTCCAGAGTGAGCAGGTCTCTCCCACTTTTTGCCACTAAGTCACATTACTTTCACACTTATTTTCTGACTGTTTCTCAGTCTTTGCATGACTGCTGACAGAAGCACACTTTAACTATGTGTAACTGTTTTAACATAGTCTGCACAGTTTTATTCTTGGCTCATTGTCTGAGAGTCTTTCAGTGAGTAACATTAAAATCTTCCTAAAAATGTCATTGTATATAATGCAAAAATGATTATTGCATAATTTGCAATAGAAGTGTTATTATATTGTGTCATTAAAAATACCAAAATATACATAAAGATGTGACACTGAACTATGTCAAAATTGCCATAGCATTGTCATACTAAACTATGTAAGAAAAAAAATCCAAAAAAAGTCTTACTATACTGTGTTGAAAAATGCCCAAAATTATGGATTATTAATTAATTATTAAACAATGTGAATATATCCCCAAAAAAATTGTAATATACTATGTAAAAAAAGACATCATACTAAACTATGTCAAAAATGCCATAAAATATCATAGTGTACTATGGCAAAAAATCCTATAAAAAATTCTAAACAGTGTCAAAAAAAGAAAAATCGATGAAAATGTCAGCGATAGTGTGTCAAATAGTGCCATGAAAATGCCGTACTATACTATGTAAAAAAACTGCCAGTGAATTGTCATACTATACTATGTCAAAAAATGCCATAAAAGTGTCATACTATACTCTGTCACAAGATATCATAAAAACATCATACTATACTATGTCAAAAAATGCCATAAAAACATCATGCTATACTATATCCTAAAATGCAATAAAAACATCATACTATACTATGTCCGAAAATGCCATAAAAACGTCATACTATACTATGTCGAAAAATGCCATAAAAACATCATGCTATACTATATCCTAAAATGCAATAAAAACATCATACTATACTATGTCCGAAAATGCCATAAAAACGTCATACTATACTATGTCCGAAATAAGCCACAAAAACGTCATACTATACTATGCCTTAATATGCCATAACAATGTCATTTTATACTATGTCCTGAAATGCCTTAAAAACGTCATACTATACTGTGTCAAAATATACCATAAAAATGTCATACTATGCTATGTCCGACAATGCAATAAAAACGTCATACTACACTATGTCGAAATTTGCCATAAAAACGTTATACTGTACTATGTCCGAAAATGCAATAAAAACGTCATAGTATACTATGTCCGAAAATGCAATAAAAACGTCATACTATACTATGTCGAAAAATGGCAAAAAAAACGTCATACTATACTATGTTGAAAGATGGCAATAAAAAAACCATCATATTATAGTATGTCCGAAAATGCAATAAAAATGTCATACTATACCATAGCTGTCAAGTCCCCCGTTTTGGCCGGGAAACTACCATATTTTTCTCCTCTTTCCCGCCGTCCTCCCGTATTAGTATTTTCCTGTAAATCTCCCGTATTATAATATAATTCAACAAAATGCCTCTCCAAAATGAACTCTGTCACTAGCCTCGCGAGAACTTCCACCTGCAGTAGCCTGGGTGGCAGTTGTCGCGAGGTTAGTGTCGACAGCGGGTCTGGTTGACAAGTGGTTATTTTAGATTTCCTGTACACCTGTCATAAAATGTAAGGGATACTGGAGCTTGGTTGGGGTGGTGGGACGGCTTGCGGCGGGCGCCGGAAAATTTCCCTTGACTTGACAGGTATGTACTATACTATGTCCGAAAATACAAAAAAAATGCCATACTATACTATGTTGACAAATGGCAAAAAAAAATGTCACACTATACGTTGTTGAAAAATGGCAAAAAAAAACCCGTCATACTATACTATGTCCGACAATGCAAGAAAAATGTCATACTGTACTATGTCCGAAAATGCAATAAAAATGTCATACAACACTATGTCGAAAAATGCCATAAAAACGTCATACTATACTATGTCGAAATTTGCCATAAAAACATCATACTATACTATGTCCGAAAATGCCATAAAAACGCCATACTATACTATACCTTAATATGCCATAACAATGTCATACTATATAGTATGTCGAAAAATGCCTTAAAAACGTCATACTATACTGTGTCGAAATATGCCATAAAAATGTCATACTATACTATGTCCGAAACATGCCATAAAAACGTTTTACTTTACTATCTCGAAATTTGCCATAAAAACGTCATACTATACTGTGTCCTGAAATGCCTTAAAAACATCATACTATCCCATGTCGAAAAATGCCATAAAAACGTCATACTCTACTACGATGTCGAAAAATGCCATAAAAACGTCATACTCTACTACGCTGAAATATGCCATAAAAATGTCATACGATACTATGTCGAAAAATGACATAAAAACGTCATACTATACTATGTCGAAATTTGCCATAAAAACGTCATAATATACTATGTCCTAAAATGCCATAAAAACGGCACGTTATACTATGTCCGAAAAATGCCATAAAAACGTCATACTATACTATGTTGAAAAATGCCATAAAAACGTCATACTATACTATGTTGAAAAGTGCCATAAAAACGTCATACTATACTACGCTGAAATATGCCATAAAAATTTCATACTATACTATGTCGAAAAATGACATAAAAACGTCATACTATACTATGTCGAAATTTGCCATAAAAACGTCAAAATATACTATGTCCTAAAATGCCATAAAAACGGCACGTTATACTATGTCCGAAAAATGCCATAAAAACGTCATACTATACTATGTTGAAATTTGCCATAAAAATGTCATACTACACTACGTCCTAAAATGCAATAAAAACATTATACTATACTATGTCCGAAATATGCCATAAAAACGTCATACTATACTATGTCCGAAAATGCCATAAAAACGTCATACTATACTATGCCTTAATATGCCATAACAATTTCATACTATATAGTATGTCGAAAAATGCCTTAAAAACGTCATACTATACTCTGTCGAAATATGCCATAAAAATGTCCTACTATACTATGTCGAAATTTGCCATAAAAACGTCATACTATACTATGTCGAAAAATGCCATGAAAGCGTCATACTATAATTTGTCCAAATTTGCCATAAAAACGTCATACTATACTATGTCGACAAATGCCATAAAAACGTCATACTATACTATGTCCGAAAATGCAATAAAAACATCATACTATAATATGCCTTAATATGCCATAACAATGTCATACTATACTATGTCGAAAAGTGCCATAAAAATGTCATGCTATACTATGTCCAAAAATGCAATAAAAACATCATACTATACTATGTCCGAAAATGCCATAAAAACGTCATACTATACTGTGTCGAAATATGCTATAAAAATGTCATACTATACTATGTCAGAAATATGCCATAAAAACGTCGTACTTTACTATGTCGAAATATACCACAAAAACGTCATACTATACTATGTTGATATATGCCATAAAAATGTCATACTATAGTATGTCAAAAATTGCCATAAAAACGTCATACTATACTACGTCGAAAAATGCCATAAAAACGTCATACTATACTGTGTTGATATATGCCATAAAAACGTCATACTACACTACGTCCTGAAATGCAATAAAAACATCATACTATACGATGTCCGAAATATGCCATAAAAACGTCATACTCGACTATGTCCGAAAATGCAATAAAAGTTGCATACTATACTATGTCGTAAAATGCCATAAAAAC
>NW_026078629.1:3652-4000 GCF_006386435.1 Epinephelus moara | reverse complement strand
CATTCCCTTGAAAAGAGGCACGAATGGAGCGATGGCGGAGAGCTAGTTACATGGCGGACCTACCAACCATAGGTGGCATTTAGGTTTGGCGNACATGGCGGACCTACCAACCATAGGTGGCATTTAGGTTTGGCGAGGTGTGGCAGCTGCCATACCTTGGAATCGGGAGGAAAAAAAAGAGAGAGGTTCTGTAGTCATCTTACTTGTGTCATGGATGCATTAAAAGACGTGTGTGTGAAACAGTGCAGTGTTTACTCCTGAGGCGCACTGGCTGGTTGTTTTCATTGTATTGCACTTAAATAGGTCAATAATATGCTCATCACTGAATACGAGTGTTAGTGAATCAAA
>NW_026078629.1:0-1534 GCF_006386435.1 Epinephelus moara | reverse complement strand
CACTTATCTCCAAACTTTGTCCGTCTGCCATTGTGCTCCTGACTCAACTATCTCATGCCCTGGCCAGTTCCTCATAAGGACCAGCTCCAGTCCCTGATTGGCTGACCGACCAGTTTGGCAATACATGATGCATTTTCTGCCGTAAAGCAGATTTTTTCCGCGAAAATTCGTCCCCAGTGGCAGAAGCTTATTGCAAAGATTGCAAAGCCATTAAGTAACCTATGTAAATGCTGATAGTCTGATTTTACTGTGTATACTACCCTGTGCAACCCACATTATTTTCATAATGATATATATAGGCAAAAATGCTGTCTGTTGCTTCTTTAAGGTATAAGAGAGTGTTGACTAAAACCAAAAGTTCTCCATTCAAACGAAACCTGCATTTGATCTTTTTTGTACCAAGATCTAGAAAAAAAAAGACTGTTTACATTGATTTGCTCGCAGCCAATCACCGCAAGTGTTCTGTCATTTGATGCAATGTGTGATTGGCCCAAGACTGCAGCAGCTACAACCCATACAGTCTGGGGTGTGGCGAAGTCGAGCACGATGTATTTGACAGAGTTGGCAGTTCAGCATGCCGAGATGCCACTACAAAGTTCAAAAGTGTATACTACACAGCTGTGGCATCTGGCAGCATTTTTTTGCAACTGTATGTTTCCATTAACATGATGGGTATCGAATAAAGTAGAGAAAAAAAACAACAACAACAACTCTGTTAGTATCAGTATAACTATGAAGATACTGGTATTATACTTTCTTAAACAATACTCAGCTCTGGTAGTTACACAACCTTCTGTATCACTGCAGAAAGGCGAGAAGTTGTTCCACAGCAAAAACAAGATAGGTTGGTGCTGAGTTGCTTTTTAAGGAACAGTCAAGTTGCAACTTAACACTAATCTTTCTGACCTCCAGTCTTTTAACTTGTCACCAGGCTGTAGTGATGCAGACATATACCCCAGGGTGTGTCAGTACACCACCACATAGCTGCATGTGGTCCGAGGTTCAACAAGCGTGAAATGCTCAACAAGAGAGGGCAACAAAAGAGCATCTGTTTGGCCTGTCACAATAACTACTTCATCAACTTATCCTATGATACATGGACATGGCCTTGATTGTTTTCACCAACACTTTAGCCACCATGATTCCAGACTCTTGCAAGAGTCCGAAGAAAAAAAATCAAAAACACTGTATAGACAACACACCGTAGCTCAGCCTGCAGCTACACTTTTGGAGTAAAAAACACACAGACCTGATAGTTCTTAGCTTGCCAACCCCATGCAACAAGCCAAAAAGTCTGTCATTTGTAGTTTCACCCTCCAACAACTTCGTCCTCAACACCGTTAATCCAGCAGCAAACCACCCGGCTCGCAGGCCATCCATCCTCCGTCTACAGCATATCGGCCAAATTATGGAGGTACAGTAACTGTGGTGTTCTTGGAGCTTTGCTAAGCTTGTCTATTAGTTGCAAGACGCATCTTTTTTTTCCTTCTTTTTGTTGGCCAAATCTCTCAAGTCTCAAGTCTCAAACTAAGTA
>NW_026078628.1:0-4337 GCF_006386435.1 Epinephelus moara | reverse complement strand
AGTGAAAGAGCTACTCTGAAGTGAGAGGTTAGGGGAATTTATATCTTATGTAGGCTACTGTCTGGGGGTGGTGGGGGGCTATGTGTATGTTTTTCCGTTAAGCACATGTGATTGCACGCTTGTGCACGCAGCCCCGCTCCACAGGCTCATCTCGGTGTGATCAGAGCCTAAGTGTATTTCCCAAAATCTTTAACAATCGCTTGAATGACCAATATGATGCTACTTTTGGTCTTTTTAGTGTTTAAGCAGCAATTTAGGTCAAAGAATGATTTATTTATTTTTTTTTCAAAATGTTTTGGCTTCATTTTCCTGCTTAAAATGCTAATTTCTTTTCTATTTCAAGAGTCGAAGGCAGAAAACAGATAATGGACAACATGTACAAATCAAACTGAGGCAGTGTGACAGAAAAACATTTAATTCTAGGGTAAAACCCGCATTAAAACCAGTATACGGCTTTTGAAAAACTCACTCAGGTGTAACACCAAACACCAAGGGCTTCATTAAAAGCTTCCACACAAATGTATTTTAATATATGCACACCTCAGATGAATGTTAAATGTGTTGCATAAATTCCCTCTGCCTCGCTAAGCTAATGTATGAATGGACTGAGTGTGGACGTCCCTGTGTGGGTGTTGTGAGATAGCGATTGGACGGCTCTGCTCAGAGACACTAAAAACACACACACAGATCAAAGCTGTGCTCCGGCCTCAGCTCAGTAACCTCAGCGATGGCACAAATGATGTTGACTATGAGCTACTTGTTTTTATGTACCCTGGTGTAATATCTGTGTGGACGTAGGACTGTAGTATGATCCTGCTCATACCTTTATGTATGTGGAAATAAGATATCAGGGGAGCTGAGCAAACAGTTTTCTCTCTAGCGTCAGAGCCTCTGCTTATCAATATTACACATATTTTAAATAAAAATGAGGAGAAGCTTGATAAAAATATTTTGATAAATGTTAAATGTGGATTGTTTCTTTTAATATTTCATGTTTCAGTGATCTAATGCTCCTGGGTCTTTGACTCGTCCACCAGCTTGTGCTACACTACGTAAATGCAGCCTTGATCTCATTGTCATTGCTGTATCTCCACCTAGTGGTCACACACTGTCATCACCACTTACTGAGGTAAGAGAGGAATGTTTCTGCACATTGGAGAAGCTAGTTCAGTTGAATGGGAAATAATTTAAAGGGTCAGTCCTTCCAGTTTGAATGAGATGGTTATTCATTGATCAGTTCAACAGGCGAATTAAAAGACAAATATCTGCGTGCCAGTTCTTTACCACACACTGATTCTGGTTTGAGTATGTTGAGTATGCAAGGAGTGACACTCATGAATGTCACACTAACAAAAGCTTGATTTTAGTGTGCTGTTGATGCAAAATATGGCATATGGAATATTGAATCTTCAGAAAATCTTCTCTTTGTGGAGGTTAAACTGTCCGTGGCATCCCAAAGACAGACTACATACTAATTCTATACAGTATTACAACAAACTAATCGTCATAGTGTACTGTTTTAGCTGATAGTATATAAAAGAAATCAACAAACCAACAGGAAATGATACAATATATGTGATGCTGGTTATTTTTTGTTAATTTTATTACTTTTGTGTTTCTTTTCTAAGATTTTTTAGGAGCCGTTTCACCACAACCCACAATTTATTTTAATTTGTTTAAGCTTGAAGCAGCTTCTCCATTTCCTTTGTGCATCGTATTGTGGGAGAAAAACGGCTGTATTGTCTTTACGTATGGTCTGCTTTGAGTACTATACATACATATATATATATATTACTTGTGAATAGAGATGCACGATAATATCGGAACATCAGCAGTATCGGCTAATATCAGCTTTAAAATGAACTATCAGAACTGGCCAACATGCTTTTTTTCGTAATTTGCACAATGAACGTACCTTAGAAAGTATTGTTCTTCATGTCTCCATCTGCTGGTGGGCCATCAAGATAAGAGTATGCATGCATAATATGATGTTAACTCCACTACAGAAGAGACTTGATGATCACTAACATTAGGTTTGGAAAAAAGTGGACTTATCTATATCTATATTGGTTATCGGTCAAATGAGTAGTTACACATAGGCATATCGGTTACTGGCAAAAAAATCCGGTATCATGCATACCTACTCGTGGACACACGAGTGTTTTTGTGGGTCACACACAGTGCCATTCCCAAGGGGGGCTATATTACTATATTTACAATGCTGTGGTGCATTGGTTTTATAAGTGAGTGCAAAGGTAGTGATACCTTGTGAAACCAGACAACCTAAGGCATCCATTGATACCAACCATATTGTTATAGCTTGGTGGGAAGGGGACAAAATAAAGCTCCAAATTTAGGCTGAAATTTGAAGAGGGAACAACTGGCATGGCCACATGTTGGTGAGGATTCTCAGTCATCCAGGTCAGGGTGATCCTAAATGCTATATTGAAAGCAGCTAGACTTGCTTGAGTTTCTTGAAGACATTTCACCTCTCATCCAAGAAGCTTCGTCAGTCCTAAAGGACTGGTGTGAACTGAAGAAGCCTCTTGGGATGGACACGGTCAGCAACAATACTCAGGTAGGCTGTGGTGTTTAAACCATGCTCAGTTGGTACTAAGAAAATCTCCCCCACACCATTACACCACCAGCAGCAGCCTGAAGCGTTGATACAAGGCAGGATGGATCCATGCTTCCATCTGAATGTGGTTTTTCCAATCTTCTATTGTCCAGTTTTGGTGAGAAAACCCGTGTGAATTGTAGCCTCAGTTTCCTGTTGTTAGCTGACAGGAGTGGCACCTGGTGTGGTCTTCTGCTGCTGTAGCCCATCTGCTTCAAGGTTGGACAAGGTGTTGTTGCTTCAGAGATGGTCTTCTGCACACCTTGGTTGGAACCAGTGCTTATTTGACTTCCTGTTGCCTTTCTATCATCTTGAACCAGTCTGGCCATTCTCCTCTGACCTCTGGCATCAACAAGGCATTTTGGCTCACTGGATATTTTCTCTTTTTGGGACCATCCTCTGTAAACCCTAGAGATGGTTGTGTGTGGAAATCCCAGCAGACTCAGACCAGCCCGTCTGGCACCAACAACCATGCCACGTTCAAAGTCACTTAAATCACCTTTCTTCCTCATTCTGATGCTCAGTTTGAACTTCAGCAAGTCGTCTTCAACATGTCTACATGTCTA
Source organism: Epinephelus moara (assembly GCF_006386435.1). Lineage (NCBI taxonomy): Eukaryota > Metazoa > Chordata > Actinopteri > Perciformes > Serranidae > Epinephelus > Epinephelus moara. The sequence goes on along the minus strand of NW_026078628.1, from coordinate 1,154 downwards.
AATGCATTGAGTGGCTGCCACGTGATTGGCTGATTAGCTATTTGCATTATAATTTGGTTGAGCTGACCCTTAACATGTTCTGGGAACATGTCATCAAGGAGGTGAACCTTTTTTTGATAAGACAGTCATTTATTGAGGCACTTGACACAAGCCATGGAATGTACAAATCAAATACAACAAGTTTAAGGTATTTTTCACATTCTTGCATCTGTAAACATGGTAAAGATAATACATTCAGACAGTTAATTCACATTGTACTGTTCCCCAAACGGAGAGACGCGTGAGAAAGATATCAACACCTCGCTGAGAGTAGTGCACAGTACACGACAGCTACAAAAACAGCAGTGGAGCCAATTACAAAACTATCACCTGACCCCCCGGTACAGCAACTCCTCATTCATGAAGTCTGTCGGCAGAGGATGAGCAAAAAAAGCGACACGTAGACAAGCTGCTCATGTGCCCTCGTTTTACCTGAACTGTCATCTATTCGGTCATTTCACATAACGTGTGTGAGAGGTAAGTACACTGTGGATGAGGCATCTAAATCTATTTAGCAGCACAAGAACACTTCTCTACTTCAGAAATCTTTATTCAATAAATATATAAATACATTTTAGTTTCAGCAGGCGTGTGCACAGGCAGAGTCCAAATATGTCATCTGCTTTGGCTTCACTTTTTAGGATGTAAACATTAATGTGTTTTTGTATATCTCGCTTGTTAGCGATCACAAAAATAATTTAGACTATTTCTTCATTTGTTTTTTTCTGATCTCGTGGCCCTGAACGTCTGCGCACACGCCTGCTCCGTAGAAACATCAGAGGCCAAATAAACAAAACATTTCAGATGTGTGACGTTGGATAAGGCTGCTGTCAGGCTACTGTTTGTTAATGAATACAGAATGAGGTTTGAAAGCTACAGCTCAAGTTCCCAAAGCTTGTGGATGTTCGTACACCCTGTCGTCCTCTGGCGGAGCTGCGCCTCACAAAACTAAACATCCAACCTAAACAGCTGGCTCAGCTGGTGCTCACATCAGTAAGGGTTAGTGTCAATAAGGCTGTGAGTTAAAGGAACGCTCCACCGAAGACACAGAGAATCAAACATTTAACTGCCTGTTAGATGTGTTTGTGCCAAAATATGGTTGAATACGGCTTCTG
>NW_026078627.1:0-3303 GCF_006386435.1 Epinephelus moara | reverse complement strand
GCAATCAGAAGGTCATTTGTAATTTTAACTAGCGTCTAAAGACTGACTTGTGAGTCTAGTCATCACCTGTTTTATCTAATAAGATAAAGTTTACAGTCTGTTCATCTCACTTAAGTCATTTTATTGGTATTTTTTATTGTATTCTTATTTACTCTCTTTTTATTCTGTGGAATTTTAATCTTTTTTTTTGTCTTGTTGTAATTTTGTAGTCTTGCAAAACATTATGTGTTGTTGTTTGTGTTATTCTTTGAATTGTGTCTGTCATTCCAGTTTTGCCATGTGAAGCACTTTGGGCTGCATGTTTGTATGAGAGGGGCTTTATCAGAAGTTTAATTTGTATTTGTAATATTGACAATTTATGTAAGAAAAATATCAATACTTGGTGTCTGTGTATTGATACAGCCAAGCAAAAGTAAATTATTAATAAAGCCATAAAAAAACACTTGCGTTATGGACACCTCTGTCTGAATGACACAAATCCATTATAACAGATAAATGAACCCAGTAATGTTATATGTTCCATGTCTGAAGGTGGTTTTTTTCAGTGATGTGTTGGCATTCTATCAGTCATAAACACAATTATTCACACATGTAACTGATATGTTTTTTGGGTCATTTTATCAGGGACATTGGCACCAACAGCAGTTGCAGTGGCAGGTGCCTGGAGGCAGGTGGAGCTACAGGCTTTCAGGTGAGCGCTCTGACACTAATATAAAATAAAAGGTCATTAAAAATCAATTAAAGTGCCTTTTTGGGCAGGTGATGCGAGCACATTACAAGGTAAGAAAAGGCACTTTATGTGCATATTTCATTACACCTCAACTTAAAATATAGATGACACCAAGTAATATGCACAGAATAATACAAAAACTAAAATTTGATGAAGTGCACAACAACAAAACACAAGAGAAACTAAAAAATACAGTAAGCACCCACCCTCCAAAAGACATTGGTAAAGTTTGCATCCAGTGGACAGACACAAACCATAAACACAAACAAACATGTTGTAAGTAAACATAAACCTGGAAAATTAGAGGAGATCAGAAAAGAATCAAAAATCAGTGGCTCCAGGGCTTAAACCTAAGGAAGCACAGTGACATCTGGTGGTTTGAGGAACTTACAGCAGCCCTTCAAGACCGAGGCCAAAACACCACAACACCTCACAGATTTAATAGTGTGAGTCTCGTATGCATCACCTACGTTCATTAAATATGTCCGTTTACAACTGCTGAAGTAAATGCACAAACTAAGACAGTGATTTTTTATTGTTGGTAGAATGATAATCTTGAAAGATTATTTTATAACTTTGGTATGAGATGGGAATGTTCCCATGGGTACGCTTATTTTATTTTATTTTGTAAATGTTTTCAATAATAAAAGCAGCATAAAATGAACTGCAAATAGACAATTGCACATATAAAAATAAAAGCATAAATGAATTTGTGGAGTTCATGCTCACAGTTAACAACTGGATCATCCTGGTGGACTGGAATTTACATTAAGACAAGTAAAAATATATCTATACCTGAATTTACATAAGAAATATTAAATGATGCATGTATGTATACACACATGCACCCTTACAAACACACCATACACTTACATACATATATGCATACATTTTAAATGCCATAAAAACAACAATATACACACTACAACAACACACAACACAACAAACTTCAGAGACTTCAGCTATCTGTCTTTTGTTCCATTAAGTTCTGTGTTGTGCGGTTTGATTGGTGAAGGCAGGGTTACTACTTAAATCAGGCAATCGCACATATGAAAATACCTGTAAGACAACGGCACAAAATTAACAGCAAGATTAACACACATATGAAAATAAACCAACCAATAGTTCCAAATGCTGAATAGTTAAAGCGTTGAAACCCATTCATTTTCAGAGCTTTACAAGCATACGGTAAGTTGATGAAATATTTTTTACATTTTAATACATGTTGAAGAGCTGATGTGAAAGCAAAGGGGACTGACTTTGATGACCTATGAAGCCAGCTATCTACAAAGAGAAAAGGGAATTGCAGTTAAGTACTTGATATTCAGTGTGTGCTGGTCTCAATGATTATTATACATATGCTGTCAATGTATTTTCAGTGTGTCACAACTGTCTTTTTCAATGACTTTGGTAATACTGAATATACCAAAGCACAAAAGTAGCAGAATTTAATTTTACAAGACATGAGAAGAGTGAAGACATGATTCCCTCAGATCAGGCAAGTCTAACTAAGGCGAGCTATTAAGCTCAGAACAGGCAAGCATCATTACGTGTAAACTACAAGTAATATATCCACCACCAAAAACAAATGTTTTGATGGTGGATAGGTGTTTTTTTTTTTTTTTTTTTATCTTTTTTGTTGTCATCGTGTGTTTAAAATGCTGAGTCTTTAAAAATCAATTTATATTGCTGTTATGTTAAAGTAGTTGAAAGAGCGACATGAACCACATGACAGTGTGATAGCGAGATCAAATTGTGTCACAACAGCCTTTTTCAATGAATTTGGTGATACCGAAACCAAACCACTGGCCAAAAATGGTCCAATTAACAAAAAGAGGCGGAATTTAATTTATCTAAGACGTGAGAAGAGTGAAGACTGGATTCTCTCGGATCAGGTAAGGCTGTTAGCCTGATAGCTGTAAGCTATTAAGCTAACAACAGGCAAGCATTGTATTATTTTACACTCGTGAGGTTTGAAGTTTACAATTTTCTGTGACCTAGAGGCCAGATTAAGTCACATTTACTCCTCTTCAAAAATGACAAATTGATTATTTTCAGAGACAGGAACACAGCTCTTTAACAACTTGAAATCTGCTCATTATATGTAGTTTGTTTGTGTGGTGGATAGGCATTTATTCTTGTTTATTTGTTGTATGTTAAAAATGCTGAGTAAATGTAAAATTAATTTATATTGCTGTTGTGCGACATAAGTTAATAATCAGTCTGGCCTGCTTTGTGACATCTTTCTCTCGCTAGAGGTCGAATGACCGTCTTTAAAGACTCTTTCTTCAAGGAAAACGTAAAACTTTGTTGCCTGGTATATGTTGCACTATTGACCAAACCTCTTTGTTGGCTTAAATCCAGCTTCCATTTATACCAACTTTATTGTACGTGAATATGTGAATGTCTTAACATAGGCGTACATACAACAGGGTGTGAGTAAATCTGACCATAGAAGCATGAGAATATTAATACATATGGTCTGTAATTGTATTAAATCTTATAGAAACAGTCCTCCTCACTCTGAAATTAATCCAAAACTATCTGCCACTCCCTAGAAAATGCTAAAATAT
>NW_026078626.1:0-868 GCF_006386435.1 Epinephelus moara | reverse complement strand
TGGAATTTTTCCCATTTTTCAACCGTCACTTAACAGTCACACAGTGCCAGGTCTGTGGAAAAAATCTGTCATTGTTCCAGTCCCTAAGGGTTCATGTCCAACTGTGAATGATGACTATAGACCTGTCTCACTAACATCGGTTGTGATGAAAAGTTTTGAAAGGATGATTGTCAATATGCTTAAATCTGAGGTTGTTCATTGTTTAGATCCTCTACAATTTGCCTACAGACAGGGTCGTAGCACTGAGGATGCAGCTATTTCTGTCACTCATTTAATTAATAAGCATCTAGAGGACCCCAAACCATATGCTAGAGTTTTATTTGCAGATTTTAATTCAGCTTTTAACTCAGTCCAACCCTACCTGATCATTCAGAAGTTAATCAACATGAAGGTGAATTCTTTTATCATCAACTGTTTTTATTCTTTCTTAATGAATAGGACCCAACAAGTCAGAGTGAACAGCTCACTCTCAGCAGTAAAACAGTGGAGCACAGGTGTGCCTCAGGGCTCTGTCAGTTCTCCTGTACTCTTGACATTGTACATTAATGAATGTAGGAGTTCACATCCTAACAATCATGTCATCAAATTTTCAGATGACACCAACATCTTGAGCCTGTTAGATGTGAATGTTTGCCCCTCTGTGTACTTCAGTGAGATAGCCACCTGGGGTACGTCCCAAGTCCCTTAAAATTACTGCTAACCACCTTACCTAGCCACCTTACATAACTGTTTAGTCCCTCCCACTTAGGAAACATGCAAGGAGTCTGGAGTTAAGGACTGAGGAGCGAGGATTGCTGATTAAGAGACATGAGACGGCCTTACTCTGAAGCGTCGCATAAAGCGACGTCCTTTTCTGATGACGGCGGCA
>NW_026078625.1:0-4070 GCF_006386435.1 Epinephelus moara | reverse complement strand
AAGTGAGTTTCACTCCAGCAAGGTCAGTTTTTTGGCTTTCATTATGAAGAGTGGGCAGATAAAGTCTAAAGAGAAGGTCAAGACAGTGGCAGATTGGCCCCAGCCAGAAAACAGAAAGGAACTTCAAAGGTTTTTGGGAATTGCAAACTTTACAGAAGGTTCATTAGGGCTTCAGCCGCATTGTCCATTTAACCAAACAGACTTCCTCTTCTGTCAAGCTCAGTTGGTCTCCAGAAGCTGAGTCTGCATTCAACAAACTCAAATCCCTGTTCACTTCAGCCCCAATTCTCATTCACCCAGATCCAGCCCAGCAGTTCATTATGAATGTTGATGACACTGGGGTTGGAGCTGCGCTGTCCCAGAGATGGGGTGCAGACTCCAGATTCCAACCTTGTGCCCTTTTCTTTTAGCATCTATCCCTCCGCTGAAAGGAATTATGATGTTGGCTACCTGGTGGTCCACTATGGAAAAAGATCCCAGCTCCTTTGTTCTAGCCTGTCCCATTTATGCTCATGATAAATCCACCCATTCTCCACCTGAAAGCCTGCTCAGACCACTTCCTGTTCCTGGCTGCCCCTGGTCCCACATTGGCATCAACTTTGTAACCGGATTTTCTCCCTTTCAAGGCAATACTGCAATCCTCATCATTGTAGACTGGTTCTCCAAAGCTGCACAATTTGTAGCAATCCCCAAACTCCCCTCTGCAAAAGAGACAGTTCACATCCCTGGTGTTGTGAATTCTTCATGTTTATGGACATTTTGGTCCCAAGACTCTTATTTTGTATGTTTGTAGACATTTACGGTTAGAGACTCTTATTCTGAAAACCCGGTACGCTTTGCAGGTTACCTCCGTTTTTTCACTCTGTGCATTCTGCAGTGCAATCGTCTCCAGTGCAGAAGTCACTGATGATGTAAGTTTGGTATTGCTGCTAAGGTGTTCATATGGCGAAATGGCTTGGTTATTTCCCTGTATTTAATGATGTTAGATGTGTTGTTGCACTGTTGTAATGTTGGTAAGGTTTGAAGCAGTAATTAGCCTGCTTGTATATTAGCCCAATGTTGAGCTAACTGAGTAGCCTAGCTAGCTTGCCTGTACCATTGTGATTGTGGATGCACTGTTAATGTGGTTTCTGTGTGAGGCTAAAGTAATAGTGGCGACTGGCACAGTTTGTATGTAGTTTGGTATTCACATAGAATGCAGAGGTGACTGCTCTGAGACAACAAGGGAGGCTGAACTTCCCCTAAAATTTCATTAAAGAAATGGTCAAATATGTACTATTGAATTTATATTAAAATAAGAATTTACATTGCATTAAACGTGCGCTAGGATGCGTTTAACATCATGACAATGATGTTCAAACGTCAGCTGTTTATCACCAGTTTTCAAATACGACCTCCCTGTCATACATTCTTGTGTCAGCACAGTGGACGTGGAGCCTCCAAGCATTCCTATGAGACAGCGCTGATTAGATTTTTTTCATGCAGCAAAGCGAGACAGTCATTGGATAAATGCAACAAACTCGTCATTTCCAGGGAGGCTCAGCTTCTCTGGGACCTAATGGGGTGGTAGGCGGGACAGGACACTCTGTGTATGCATGATGATTGGTGGAATTGTCTAAAAGGCGGAACCCCTTTGTGACTGACAGCGCTTTGGAATTACACACCGGCATCGGCAAGTGGAGTCTTCTGACAGAGTGCCGTCCGGAGTTCCTTATTTCCATAAGTAATATAGCTCAATTTCACCATTTGTACACAATTCAGGTGTTTAAACCCATCTGAAAATCTTTGAGGTGTGGTTCTATGGCATGACTGTGGTTGAAAAACGGCTTCAATTAAATGTACCTAGACACACCCAATGACGCCAGGTCCTTCACTGATGATGTGTCCATGTTGCACTGTGAGGTGTATTATATGTCCATGTTGCACCATGAGGTGTATTATATAACGGTCCAGGCAATTTTCAAAAAAAAGAGGTCCTTACTGTATATAAAACTCTTCTTGAAAACCTAACTTAATAACAGTTTGAGTTTTTGAGTTTTTTTGAGGATCTTTGTCACTTTCCACAGCAAAGATGAAAAGATTCCATTAGGGCCTGTGTCCACACAGCATTTTTTCCTTAGCGTGGGCATCTTTTTTCAATAGTTCCCAATGAGCAGAAAGAATGTGCAGCTGCCTCAAGCGCTTCCAGCTGAAAATCTCAGAACTTTTTAAAAAGAAACTAAGTGACTTTAATTCCACTTCATTAGCTAGGCTACTGTCTACTGCCACAACAAAGATAGGAAAGCTAATTTTCTGGGAGCAGATTGGTGGACATAATTGAATGGCTGACGTGCTGACGTACTGCGGTAAGCGTGTTGTGTCCATGTGTTTCTGTGATTGCATCTCTGTGCTACTCTAGAGAACTCCTACCAGATTGCTTTCTGTTTTTCCCCACTTCAGTTGCTTAACATCTAATTCAAGTCTTAACCCACACTAGTTCTGTTCAAGCACTTATAGCTCTCCTCTTTTTTACGACTTTCTTGCTAATCCCAGCTGTTGTTTGCACGTTATTAGCCTTGATAGCTACATTAGCTTAACAGTTAGCGATGGCTTCTCCCTCTGCTCTTTCTTGCTTGGTGTGCCAGATGTTTAGTTATGCCTCTGACTCCTTTAGCAACAGTGGTAATGTAACAAGTTTGTTTGCTGCGTTGGAGGCAAGGCTCAGTGAATTGGAAGCGCGGCTCCGCACCATGGAAAACCAATCAATAGCTGCGGTAGTTAGCCAGCCCCCTGTAGCCAGTGCAAAGCCAGATAGCATAGCCTCTGCTAGCGGTCCCCCGGTAACCCCTGTGGGTAACTGTCCGGGAAAAGCGTAGTTCCAAGCCAAAGCCCACGGTTCACCACCAGCCTGTTCATGTTTCTAACCGCTTTTCCCCACTCAGCGATACACCCGCTGAGGAGAAAACTCTGGTTATTGTCAGCTCTATTTTGAGAAACGTGAAGTTTCCAAACACCAGCGGCCATAGTTAAATGTATCCCTAGGGCCAGAGCGGGGGACACTGAGTCAAATTTAAAACTGCTGGCTAAGGCTAAACGTAGATTTAATAAGATTGTTATTCAATGTAGGCAGCAATGACACCCGGTTATGCCAATCAGAGGGCACTTAAATTAATGTTGCCTCGGTGTGTGAATACGCAATATGTCGGACTCCTTAGTTTTCTCTGGACCCCTCCCAAATCTGACCACTGATGACATGTTTAGCCGCATGTCATCATTTCAACCTGATCTCCCAAAAATATGTGAAATGACCACGACCTCTTAACACTGCCTCCCGTGGTGGCAGCACGTAATGGGTTGAAATTATGTGTGGTACCACGGAAACAATGCCAATGTAAAATCAATTAGGATCTTTTTTCGTGGTGGACACATGAATTCCCTGATTCAACAATGTCCTGTATACACACAAAAACACAAAAGTGTTCTTGATATTAAAACGACAAATATATTCCTCTGTTATAATTTCACACCAATAATAATAATAATAATAATAACATGATAGTTCGGCTGTAGTAGATGTTTGATATATTCAAATATTCAGTCCCAAAAACACAGTTTCTAGAGAACTTGCTAAAATATCTGAAATTAACCATCATCCTTACTTTTTCTTAACATATTTCATCTAGGTGCAGTGTCATCACTAGTTCGGCTTTACTAGACATTTGATATAATCAGTAGATGTATCTTTTTACGACTCTATTTTACAACAAGCCGCAAAAAACCTACCGTCCCAAAAAAGCCATTTCTAGAGTACTATCTAAAATATCTGAAATTAGCCGACATCCTTGCTTTTTTCTTAACATAGTTCATCTAGATGCAGCGTAATTACTAGTTGGGCTTTACGAGATATTAGATATATTCATTTTTACAACTCTATTTTACAAGCCGCAATAAACCTACTGTCCCAAAAACGCCGTTTGTGTTTTTCCTAGATTTGGAAGTTGTAAATACTGAATTAAGAGTATGCTGTGGACTTTGAGGGGGTGGTAAACACACTTGTGTAATGAGATTTTAAATATCTAATTTCTAAATGG
>NW_026078624.1:0-1000 GCF_006386435.1 Epinephelus moara | reverse complement strand
GACCAGGACCAGTGTAACTGCAGAGCGACACAGACACACCACCACACAGGTACATGATGTAATAAGGGAACATCTTCAGGTTGACATGTTGTGACCAGTCATATGTCTCACTGTCAGGTGAACAATAGTCTGACACATACAGGACCTGTATGAATCAGACAGAGCAACTAGACTGCATTAAGTGGGGATCACTGGATGTCAGTGAGTCATCAGATTATATCAGAGTAACGTGATCCTTTCAAACAAACACACACTGTGTCTGACAGAAAGAGCCCTCTGAGGTTGTGTCCGACCTCTCAGTCGTGGTGTCAGACCTCACTGATGTTGCACTGCAGCACTAAAAGTCAATTTATTTGCATTCATTTCATTCCTGATCCAGACACTCTGTTAAGAACTGTTTCACCTCGTAAATATAGACTTCAAAAATAAATACAATAAATATATCAAACTGTTAAATGTGATTAACTGATATGATTCAGCCATTATATGTGATTCAAAAAAGAAAAATATTTGACAGCCACGGTATATAAAAATATCTGTCTCCTACCTCCAGCCGTTCAGATAGATTTGAGTTCATTAGTCCAGGTTTTGAGATAATTGTATGGAATTTCATTTGTGGTGCTCACAACATTAAAAAATGAACATTTAGAATGTTGATAGGCTTCTGTCAGACCGCTTAGACTACTGAAACACATTCGAGATCATCTATTCAAAACATGATGACAGTATCAGTTTGTTCCCTCAGAAAAACATTCAAATCAACACACAGAAAGATATTTTATTCCCAGTGTTTTTTCTTACTCAGCATTAGACATGGATGCATGTAGTGTCACAGATCACTTATGAAATACACGGTCAGTACCAACACGGGCTCTGATCTCATGTCGATGGTCAGTGGCTGCTGAATCTTCACCACGTTGTAAATCTCAGGATGATTTGCTCCTTCGCACTGGGAATGTAGCATCCAATGCCTGCACAAAAAAGCACCATATATTCTATT
>NW_026078623.1:0-1816 GCF_006386435.1 Epinephelus moara | reverse complement strand
AGCAACATACTATGACTTTTTTATGCAATTTTGAGCAACATACTATGGCTTTTTTATGCAATTTTGAACGACATGCTATACTATGACATTTTTATCATATTTTGAGCGACATACTATACTATGACGTTTTTATCATATTTTGAACGACATACTACACTATGACTTTTTCATGCAATTTTGAACGACATACTATACTATGACTTTTTTATGCAATTTTGAATGACATGCTATACTATGACTTTTTTATGCAATTTTGAATGACATGCTATAGTATGACTTTTATGCAATTTTGTGCAACATACTATACTATGACTTTTTTATCATATTTTGAGCGAAATACAAAACTATGACTTTTTTATGCAATTTTGGACGTCATACTATGACTTTTTTTGTCACATTTTGAGCGACATGCTATACTATGAATTTTTTTAATCATATTTTGAACGACATGCTATACTATGACTTTATTATGCAATTTTGGACAACATACTATACTATGACTTTTTTATGCAATTTTGGACAATATGCTATACTATGACTTTTTTATGCAATTTTGAACGACTATGCTATTTTGAATGACATATTATACTATCCCTTTTTTTAAAAAAATAAATCTTGTATGACATACTTCACCATGATGTTTGTAATGTATTTTGAAGGACATAGTATAGTGGAGTCTGGTTTTAATTTGTTACTTGATTCTATAAAAAAGGGTATGTTGTGTATGCCAAGTGGCATGCTCACGATGAGTCACACTGCTCACAAATGGTCATACAGGTATATGGGTGGAAACTCCATACTGTGGCGATCACTACTGCGCAGACTCTGGCTCCAAATTAAGCCACCTGCGCAAGGTAACAGCAGCCATATACAGGATATTTTGGCTTAATTTTTGAACAGCGTGAGTAAGTTGGGCTGTGTGGTCCATCTGTATAACCAGTCAGTGGTATAATATGCCATTAAAATATATAAAACCTTTCCTACTTCCAGCGTTCACAGTTGACATATCACATCACAACATATAAACACAACCAATAAAACAAATTTACAAAAAGAATACAATAAAATATTATTTCGAAAAGTTGAGTTTGTATTTTATTTATTTTTTCTTTTAACTTAAAAGAAGATACAGTTTGCATCCCTACTCTGTTCTGGTAAGTCATTCCAAAGTCCAGGGACCCTGACAGAAAAGGCTGTCTGCAACCTTTGTGTTTGATCTTGGAACAAAGAGAAGGGAAACACTAGAGGATCTCAGGCAGATAAACATTAAGAAAATAATTGTTAGTTGCAGCCCTGATGCAAACTCAACTTACCTGAGCCCTACTTTTCCTTTTTGTTTTTGTCCTCCCATTTTTTCTTGTGTGTCTAGATATAAATACCTTAGTTGTCAGCTGACTTTCACACTTCCTCGTTAGTATAGTGGACAGTATCTCCGCCTGTCACGCGGAAGACCGGGGTTCGATTCCCCGACGGGGAGTATTTATTGCACCAGGAACAACCTTGCTGTTAACCTTGTTTCTATTTTCATCACAGTGTATAGTTTGGATATCTGTTTGATATTTTCAAACTTACATCTTTATTTATATTTGTATCTTATTTTTGTGTTCTTTCCTACTTTGTACTACAGCTGCTGCCAAACAGTTTCCCTCAGGATACACAAAGCTGGATCTTATCTCATCATCTTGCTATGATGGGAAACCATGGACAAACTTACTGATCTGATATTAACAGAATCTGGTCTTGTTGTGACTTTAGGTGATCTTGACTTTAACACCTCATCTTACTATCAAATGCTGTTTGCCATGATGAGTGTTAA
>NW_026078622.1:2082-3183 GCF_006386435.1 Epinephelus moara | reverse complement strand
GAACATCAACTTGGTATAAATCCTTCATGCATTGTCCGATTTGCTCGATATTTCACATGTGTGATGAGGGTCCACTCCTGAACGCACCTGGCCACATCTGGCTACGCTCGTAGCGCCACCTGGTGGATGAACGAAACATTGCGTTTTTTCGCTCCTGCCAGGTTTTTCCTCGCTTTGCGCCACAGCCCCCGTGGGCCTCAGGCCCCCGCAGTTGCATGGGGGAGTGAGGGCCCGATCACAGCTGCTTGCAGCTTTAATTATTATTATTATTATTATTATTATTCTGCGCATATAATCCCCAATTTGGCCCCTTTCCCAAATTCAAAAACTCACCAAATATGGCACACGCTTCAAAAATTCAAAATTCATTCAAAAACCTTATATCCACACGTTCAGTGAATTGTGCTGAATCTTGTGATATAGGCCACGCCCATTTCTGCTACCCGTTTTTTTTTTTTTGCAAATTCTCAAAATGTTGCAAACGTACTTTTTCGAACACCTCCGAGGCAATTTCAGCGATTGGCATGAAACTTTGCAGACAGCATGTGTGGACCCTCCCGACAAAAAGTTATTAAAAGAATTGTGATATTCCAAACAATACTCAAGTTATTAAATAACAACTTCCTGCAGATGCGTGACGTGTGTGGTTGTGCTGCTGCCGTGGTCCTGCCAGATGCCTCCTGCTGCTNTGCAGATTTCGTTGTAAACAGGAAGTGCTGCATATCTCCACATTGGTGTATCCGAATGACATGAAAGTCAGTTTACTACTTCCCCATGAGCCCCTGAGGCTCTGTGCAAAATGTCAGGCAATGACCACCAGGTGGCTTTAAATTGAAGTATTTTATATCTCAACATCGGTTGGGCGGATTAACACGAAACTTAGTATAATTATTGTCAATGCCCTCCTGAGGATATCTGACGAAGGACTAACCGATCCGCCACTAGGTGGTGCTCTGGTGGCCGTCTTCTTATTTAATATTTGGCACTGTGCCAACACCATAACACTTATGGAAATAAAACTGATAGGGGTGGTATAGACTGGCCCCTGTAACTCACACACCAAAAATGACCAGCAGGTGGCGCTATTTTCAATGCAAAAGC
>NW_026078622.1:0-1141 GCF_006386435.1 Epinephelus moara | reverse complement strand
TTTCAATCCTTCTGTCATCCTCTCACATTAATATGGACACATATATTTGTATTTGGGATCATCACAGAGATAGAAACACAGAGGTCACATATTCTGATGGCTGTACAGCGGTCACAGATTCCGACGGTCACAGATTTCGGTGCAACACCGTCTCCAGGTCCAGTAATTTCCTCTTTGGTTGGTGTCATGACTGCCCAGTACCTGGACAACCGAGCCGTGGTGGCACGCAGGTATGTGGCGTGTCAGAGGAGAAACGAGCCGTTAACATTTCTCTTTGTGTTAGGTAACGTTAACGGCGTTAGGCTGACCAAACGTCCTGTTTTGCCCGGACATGTCCACTTTTCACGTCCCGTCCGGGCCTACAGATTTTTTTTTATAAACTGATAATGTCCGGTTTTCCGTGTGTTTGTGTGTGTGTGTGTGTGTTAGAGTGCGGCACAGCCGCATATTTCTGTTCGAACCCGAACCGAGCCCGACATTATTTATAACCAAAGCACTGAGTTTGTGCCACACAGTTGTTACGGTTACAGGCGACTCGTGCGTCATAGCAAGAAGCCACGCATATCACGTGAAACAGTGATATCATAGCTTTCAAACAAGACCAAGCACTAAAATTATGTATAACAGAGCTTTCATACAGCTCTGCACACACATTACTGTTGGATGAATTACTCGCGAATGCAGCATTGCACAGAAATACCACGCATATCACATGAAAGCGCAGGAGCAGAGCTTTCCAATGATACCACACATCATTATGCTGTCATCCCATCATGCTATAAATAGCCTACAGATTAATTGTCTACAAAATAAAAACCTGACGAATTTCTTTACAATCCATTATACAGATCTTGTTATCAGTCACTTCATATAGTGAGGAATATCAGTATCTTACCACGTCTTAGGCTTGCGTGTGTTTCTCCCTGTCTATCCACACTTGTAGTCCAGCTTTCAAGATGCAAATATCTCCATATTGTCCAGTTGACACTCCATCAAACTTTGTATGACAAAACCAGCCACTTCACCTTTGCGCACCCAGACAACTGCAGCCTAATTATGCATGCATGACAGGGCCGTAGTCACCATATACATTGAGGGGGACACGTGCCCCCCCCATGCCCAAATTTTTGTTTACTGCAAA
>NW_026078621.1:26741-27915 GCF_006386435.1 Epinephelus moara | reverse complement strand
ACGACCACTCTATAACAACACTTGAGACAGCACAAGGAAAAGTAGGAAGAGTGCATGTGAGAGAAAGCCGAGCCGTGTAACGTCAAAGACAAAGAGACAACTGAAAGCCGCCAGAGCCTCATAAAACAACATCCAAGTGCAGTTAAGCAAACATTTGTAAGTGTCACAGGGAAATCATGGACTCCATAACAAATGAAAAATTGAGCAATTTTGCTCTGTTTCGGCCCACTTGACATGCTGCTGTGTTGTGCTATGGCGTGCTGGAATTTGTCATTTACGTGACAACGCCTGAACACAACACAGGCTCGCTCCGCTGTGTGTACAGTTTGTGTTTATGTTTATTTTATTTAAGAAGGGACAGGGCACATTAATTAACATAATCACTTAAGTCACGTAAATGTGCCAAATTTAGCCATACAGGCTAATTTTCATCTGCAGATGTGCTGCGCTGCTGTGTGAGCAGTATGTTTGACTGTGCTCAGTCTGTTAACGGTCATTGACTCACTGTCTGTCCATAATAATAATGACTATGTCAGGTCAGTGCCCCCTAATATAATGTAGGGGAAACATTGAATCAAGCAAAAAAGACTCATGATACCATTTATTTATTACATTTTATTGTAATTATATTGTAATCGCAATCTCAAATCGCAATATTGTCCACCATAATCGCAATCGCACATTTTTTTTCAAATCGTGCAGCACTATTTATTATGTTCAATAAAATTGTATGTTCCTAAATCTTGAGACACCTCATATGTAAGCTAGACAGACATTTCACCTGCTCATACTGTGCACACATGTACTGTATGTACTTAGTCCTAAAGAGCCCTTCTGGTGCCAGTAGATACATAGAAACATCCCAGCAGGCTGTGCTTTGCAAGCATACAAAAAAGTTTCACGGATGTGAAAATTATTTTTCATGCGTGTGCTTCACCTCCGCTGCTACAACTCCATCCTAGGGGAACACTGCTGTGTGCGTTTTGTGCAACAGGTGGATGTGGTAGTCTACTGGTAGAGTAGAGAGAGAGCTAAGTAGCGTTGAAGTAGAGTAGAGCAGGGCAGAGAGATGGAAGCAAAATATATTAAACCCGGTGTTAATACAGCAGAACTGGAGAGAGGGGTGAAAAATAAATAGAGGTGGGCATGGCTCAAGTAGGGCGCAAAATTATAG
>NW_026078621.1:22749-25656 GCF_006386435.1 Epinephelus moara | reverse complement strand
ATATGAAAAACAATGACAATTAACATTGTAGTAACGAACAGAGAAATAATCTACCAAACAAAATTTTTCAGACCTTTTTTGCTGAGTTTATTACAGCATAGCTCTGTTAATAGGTCATACACAATATCTATAGATGCATAGGACCCTATATAAAATAACAGCAAATAATATTATTTAAACATATATGTTTTTCATTGAAATCAACAGTACTTTACAAACATACCATTTTTTTTTAACATATTCTTCCTGTAGAAATGAAGGTATGATTTTGCAGATTGTTTAACAGTTTTATACTGTAAATTCAAATCAGCAAAATCTTTAATTTAGGCAGAATAATGCCGTTAATTTTAGGGTAATTATTCTTTTGTGACTTTACAGTATTTTCCCAGGAATTTTACCTTTTTTTTTTCCATTTTCACAGAAAAATTCTGTGTTTTCTATATATTATGACCGTAAAAATCAAAGTTATGTCTTATTTCTTGATTTACGGTAATTCAATGTACTTACTATGGTGCTAAACTACTTTAGATTTTACGGCCTTTGACTGTTGCTATTTGACAGTTTTTTACCGTAATTTCTACAGACTTGTTTTTACAGTGTAGGCTACCTCTCTCTCACCCTTTTCTCTCCCTCTACTTCGGACTGTCATCTCTTTGCCTCCCCTCCACTCTTGAGCGTGCAGCAGTACAGCCAGACAGGCAGGTGATGACTCCGGTGTTCGTTTTTCAAAATAAAGTTAATTGCAGCGTAGTGTCACATAACATTTCATGATATTTAAATGATCATCTCAAACTCTGATTATAGTAAGTATATGTGCGTAAATATAGGCTCTCTCTCTATATATATATCTATATCTATCTATCTATCTATCTATATCTATATCATCTATCTATATCTATATATATATATATATATATACATATATATATATATGGGAGTGAGTTTATGTTCACTAGCAGAGGGCGGTATTTATGTTTCAGTCCTTTTTGGCCCACTGTGTGTTTTGGGTCATTATCATGTTGGAAAACTGCATTGCAGCTCAGTTTCTGAAGAGGGGCAATCATGCTCTGCTTGGAATTCATGTTTCCCTAAATGAACCAAGTTCCCCAGAGCCGGCAGCACTCATGCAGCCCCAAACCATGATGCTGCCACCACTATACTTGACTGTAGGCAAGGGACAGTTGTCTTGGTGCTCTTTCAGCATGTGTGCCACCTTGGTGAAGAGCACTAGTGTTGTCCCATGAAAAGATATAATAAAATATTTCCAAAAATGGGAGGGGTGTACTCACTTATGTGAGATACTGTATATATACATATATATATATATATATATATATATATATATATGTATATGTATATATGTATATGTCCATTCATGGCGGCTTTTATTTTGCCGTGGCGGTGCGCAACGATCAATTACATGTAGAGGAAACCCTGATAGTGTATTGGATCAGTGATGTATGTTGTATTTATCTGCATGAATCAACAGTCATATTCTGATGGAGATAGTAGCTACACAACTACTGTGAAACCTGTGAAATATTGGACAACTATGGTAAATATTTTATCTACATGCATCTACTGTACAAAGAAAATTACAATGATGTTGGTCGTGTTTGTTTTGTTTACACAACTTAGTTATGTTATGTATTTTTTAAACAAATTTAAATGTATTTTAATGTAACCCACATTAGTATCACCAGCAACTGAAGGGTTAACTTACACACGTAACTTTTACCAGCAACTAAAGGGTTAACTTAGACACGTAATTTTCCACCAGCAACTAAAGGGTTAACTCACTCATGTAGTATTGAAGTTCGCCAGAGAGGCGCTCTTATACATGTTATGAGAGCCCTCTTTGTCTTGTCTGAAACTCTCTAGACTTAAGCAGATTGTCACAAGCTATCCCTGCTGAAGAAGTCTGTTTTGTGCAAGTTCATAGTTATTGAGGAGTTTGTTTGTCTGTTTTTACGTTGATGCCACGGATCTTCTCTGTGTGTGTAAAGTCCGTGAGGAAATCTCTGGTGAGTTGTTGATGTAGCATGCTAACTGCTAGCCTGTTGTCTGTTGAAAATACGGCTAAGAGAAAAGTTACATGACGCAGATGTTTGACTCGTCGAGGAGTGTCTATCATAACTAAAAACCAATCGGAGATGAATGTAAAGAAGAAAGCTATTTTTTTAATTTAAGACTGTGAATGTGAATTATCATTGTGTCGTTACATGTACTTAAAGTGAGACTAGCTTAATGGCGTGGTGTTACTGGGCTATGCGTGGGAGATTTCTGTGACTGAGGTTTCTCTGAAGGCTAGTTTGGAGGGTTAATGCCAGAATAGAGAGTTTCGTTTTTTTGTAATGATGTTGAATGTATGAATATGTGCCTGTTGGTATTGATGCTGCTGAGGATTTTTGTTCATGTGTAACTGAGATATGCTAAAAATGTATTTTAGCATATTAGTTATTTCATGCAAATAGTACTATACTACTGTGTGCTACAGTGATAGTTGGTCATTTACTGTTACACTAAAGATAAAGAAAATATGCTTATGGAGAGTATGAATACTGTACAGTACTAACATTCTATTTTGCTGCATGCAGATTGTTTTTTTGGGTTGTTTTTTTTTGAGTGTGTGATTTGGATCCGTGAATGAGCCAGTGGTCCCTAGTCATCCCGGCAGAGTGTGGAGCAGCCAGGATAAAGACCAATTAAAGCTGCAAGCAGCGGTGGGCGGGACCTCGCACTCACGCCCGTTTCGGCCCCCAGCTTATGTCGTCACTGTGAATTATTTAGAAATATCAAACATATTGCCACAAACATCAGAAAATCCTTACAGAGCTGAACATTTTGATGTTTGAATGCTTTCTGTAGCTGTAGGTATGTAGAAGTGATGTCACAATATGCAAATTA
>NW_026078621.1:11633-22557 GCF_006386435.1 Epinephelus moara | reverse complement strand
AGATTTAACTCCTCGAACAAGTTCTTCCCATTCCCAAACCGTTGATAAAGTTATACAGAAGATCTGTTCAGCAGCAGTTGAAGTGGCATGTGTGCGTCTTTAAAGCCGATACAATAAACGGTGTAGGAGGAGATGTTTTTTTTTAAGAGCATGTTTGAGGCGAAATCTTACTTTGAAAGGGCAAATAGCTCACTTCCTGTTGGAATTAAGTCATGGGTGTCAGCGTGTGATTTGTATGTCGAACACGCCAGTTTTGGTTTGATATTTCTACGACATTCCTACGGGCTGCAGTGGCCAGTTTAGTGCACCTAGGTGGCGCTTGAGAGCCCATTTTGGCACTTTAGGGGTTAATAATGTGTATTTGCTGTTTCAAATGAAGTTTCTGCTGCTGTAATCTGTCCTTTAAAGATTGTGAGACACACAGAGAGAGCCGTGTGTGCGTGTCTGTGTGCGCAGCCGTTGTCATGGCGATTAATGACTTGCCTGCACCTGAGGTGCACACAGAGAGCTCATGAGAGAGCAGATCAGCAAAGGCTGTTTAATATGGGTTTTAACTCCTCAAACAAGTTCTTCCCATACCCAAACCGTTGGTCTAATCAAGAAAATAAAGTGATGGTGAGAGAGAGCCACTTCTCGTGAACGCACGTGTCGTGTTTTATATTTCTACAGTCAAAAATGGGGTCACCGGAGCGAGTTTAAAATGTGTTGCACCTCAGCTGTTTCCAGAAATTTCTCCTCTGAGTTTACATGGGAGTGAATGAGAAAAAAATCGGCGCTCCTTTCGCTTTGGAGCCACTCAGCAAAAATGTGTACGTGTGACAGATTCCATGTCAACATATCTGTGAGCAGGACAAATTTTCCTACGTTTTGTGGTATAAATTGTGTCTGTACAGTGAAAATTGTGGCCATGGCAGCGAGTTAAAGACAAAAGTTTTAGCCGATTTTTAGAGCCCTCTCCACTCTAGCTCACAGCATTCCGTGCAATACACACCCATTATAAACTGACAATTTCTCCACTTTTGCTCATGGTACTTTGAGAGGCACAGATGAAAAACGGTAAAAGATATGAAAAAGATGAAAACATGAGTGAATAGATGAGACCTGTGGCAACATTTGAGAGTTGGAATGGAGTCTGTAACACAAAGTATGGAGACGCTGTAAATGCTAGAAAAAGCCCTAAGATTGGTGTCTTTCTCCCCCCTGCTGCCATTCATTTCCTATGGGACAGCTTTCGAAGATCGTCAGGACGTTTTTTTGACATCTCACCTTATGGAGGCCATAAAATCCAAACTAAGCGAGTAATGGAAAAGTTACGAATAACTTTTGATTAGAACGAGTTGATCTGTCATCTGTGCAAGTTTGAAGCCGATTGGATAAGCGGTGTATGAGAAGAAGATTTTTTAGGAAAGGCAGTTTTGAGGCGAAATCTTACTTTGAAAGGGCAAATAGCTCACTTCCTGTTGGATTTAGGTCAGGGGTGTCAGCGCGTGATTTTTAGGTCTTCATGAGACGAACACGGCAGTTTTGGTTTCATGTTTCTACGACGTTCCTACAGGCCGTAGCGGCCATTTTTGTGTGCCTAGGTGGCACTAGAGAGCCCATTTTGGCACTTTAGAGGTTAATTTCATGATTTTCTAAAATTTTTCACCGGTTCTGATGTGCGTGCCAATTTTGGTGAGTTTTTGAGCATGTTTAGGGGGTCAAATTCCAGTTCAAAGAGGCAGCGGGAGAAAGAAAGAAAGAATAAACGCACCAAAAACAATAGGACTGCTCTGTGAGCAGTCCTCTGCCTTCGGGCTCGGTCCCTAATAATAAACGCACCAAAAACAATAGGGTCCTCTGCTCTGTGCAATCAATAACCAAAGCATATATATGTATATTCCTATAGCACTCTCAGTAAACCATCAACCTCCCAAAATAAAAAAATCAATATGTGCCAGCAGATGTTGTTATCTTGGCGGTCCACCTCAAATGAATGAATCTGTGGGAAACCCTATAATAGTGCATCCCACCACGAAGCACCTGTTAATCATTTTTGTGTTGTTTCCTAGAAGACGGAAGTGACAAGGGGGCATCTCCACGCAAACTGAAGTCAATGAAGAGTGATGAATTGTTTTCCCTCCAGCAAAGCACCTTTCATTGCTCCTTTGAGTAGCACCACACTATAGTGAATATTCAATATATGATTTATACAGATTTTCAGCTGAGGGAATACATCATAAATGCATTTTATCCAATTTTTTGAGCCGTATCTATAAAAAGAAAAACAATCATTCGATTTCTACGGCTGTAACATTGCATACATGTCCCTCAATGAAGCTGTGCAGTTGCAGTAGCGCTTACAGTATGTATAGTTGCATTTTTTTTTTTTACACAGGAACCTGCAGTACATCAGTAATGCAGAAAATGTGAGTAAGAATATTGTTTTATTTTATTTGTGAAGTTGTTGCTCTCAGTGAACTACTGTGTTTGTGCTCTCTGGTCCATCTGCCTACACTGGCTCTAAAGAAGCTTCCATAAAATCACAGGTCGTATACAAGTCACTATATTATTAATCAGGATGACGTTTATATTGCATATGAAATGTGATGAATTCCTTCAAACCAGCATAACGTTCCTATTTTGGATTAGGTTTTATATTTGGCTCCTGATTTGCTGAAGTCCGTTTTACACTCTTGGTATATTACAGCTGATATAATTAAGCAATATCACACGAGAGGGAGTGATGTTGTACTGTGATATCGTCACGGCTGTGATTCAGTCGTAGGCACGAGGCCGCAGGCAGTTCAACAGTTAAATAAGCAAGGTTGATTAAGAAATGTTGAAAAATGAGGACAAAATAGATAATTTAAGCATTTTATTTGTCTTCTGCCAACAAAAATATTTCCCTCAGGACTCCGCTGTCACCGTTGCTATGTAACACAGACATGGTGTGCCAGGCACTTACTCTTTATACACATTTATCTGTACGTTTCCATTAATTGTGCAGCCGGTGAAATAAGTCTGTGGTGACTGCATGGTGGACTGTCGCTTCACAGGCACAGCCGACTCTGCCTTCTGATCTGACAGTATGTTGCTTTTCTCCAAGTCATTGAGCTATGCTGATGAAACACTGACATACCTGGATGTGTGCTCAGATGGATTCAGCTTCTCCTCTCCCTCATCTTCCTCTGATGACCATTCATAGTTCAATTCAAAACTTATTTTAGGAAATAAATGCATATGTTTGGCTGTTTGACAGTGGATGAATTAATTAGCCTACAACGCAACTGCTGACCTAACTGACACTAACCGTCAGTTTTGATTTGATTGTTGATTGCAATCAGCTGTGAGGCGGAGTGATACATACACAGTGAAATAACCGTGATGTTGTACTCCAATATCGTCATGGTTTTACTGTCTCTCGACCAATCAGATTGCAGGGCCGGAACTAACTGTTGTATAACACTGATTATAACATTGATTAGTCTGTTGGTATATTTCACAGATAACATTCAATCAGTAAAATTAATTTCACTTTGATTTGAGCAAGTCATTGCTCAGGTCAAGTAAGTCACAAGTCGTCATACTGAAACTCATGAAGATAATATAACATAAACTGCACCTAGTGGTGGAGTCTTTTCTTCTCATGCCATCGTCTACCTCTACTCCACTACATGTATCTGACAGCTTTAGTTACTAATTACTTAACGAATTTTAATTTTATTTCATTTATTTATTTTGCGGCTTATGCTTTTTGTTATTTAATAATTTTTATGTTGAGGTTTGAACTGTTGGTTGGACAAAACAAATATTGTCAGGGTGCCACTTTAGGCTCTGGGTAAGTGTGACACTATCGCTCACTGTTTCCAGAATTTTACAAACCAAACAATCAATCAGTTAATGGACAAAATAATCAACAGATAAACCCATAATGAAAATAGTCATTAGTTTATAGTTCAAAATCAGCTCCACCTCAACCAACTACAACAGTAAAATCCTGCTTTTATATTAATGCATGAGTCAGAATCACCTAATGAGATCATATACAGTAATAGACTACTATTGCTATTACTACTAGACTAGTAGTAGTCACAGGGGACATTTTTACAATATTTTAACTTGTAATACTTTAAGTACATTTTCCTGATCATACTTACATACTTTTACTTAAGTAATATTTAAATGCAGGAATTTGACTTGTAACAAAGTATTTTTACAGGGTGGTAGCCTATTAGTTACTTTTACTAGAGTAAAGGATTTAAACACTTCCTTTCCTGCTCCAAGCCCTCTGGTAAGGGTGGCAGACTCCACTCACAGGGACACTGAAGACTACCTTAGAAATAAAGTCTATGATTGGGAAATAAAAGCACCCTCCCTTCAACCTGCAGCTCCTCAACGGCCAAGTGGAACATCATGGCCACCTCCTGGCAATCTCCATGGATCACATCCAGCCCCAGACCAAAGGGGACGCCGCTTCGGTGATGATCGACGCGTCGGTGACAATGGATAGTGACTCTAGCATTCCACCTTGCAGTACATCTCTTTTAGGAACACGCAAAAATGTCTACCAAGGAATCAACATATCTTCAAAAGAACTGTCAAATGATCAAATAACATTGTTGTCAAAAGGACTCTCTTTTGTACCCAATAATAGTGGGGTTAATAGTTTTGGCCTTAAGGTGGATCTCTTTAAATGTTTTCGTCATATTAAACCAAAGCACTTTTTTTTCTTCGAAAAATCCTATTTCTACTGGTGCCTCAGTCAATCATTTTAAACCTAAGAGTTATTTTTGTCCTAATGTTCCAAATCACTCTTTTAACACATTTTGTAGAGTTGTTGAGCAGGAGGTTTTGGAAGCTAATGAACAACCCTTTAAGGTGTCAAACAATCTGTCTCAGGGTGAAAAGAAAGCCCCTTTTGAACTAATTAAGTGTAACCATAGTTATTGAGCCAGCGGACAAGGGCAGAGCTCTAGTGGTCCAGGATACCCACAAATGAAGATAAAATAATGATCGAAATAGTCGAAAGTAATTTACCAAATAGAAATACTTAGAAATACTGTCTCAATTAACAAACGAGAAATTTTACAAAAAACTTAAGAGTGACCCAGTCTTGTCATTTCAAAGTGAGATTGTCAATTTCTTGAAAGATGCATTATTGAAAGGATTTATTTCTAAATCTGAGTTTGATTTTCTTCATTCGAAACATCCAATATGACCAATTGTGTTACAGATTAACTCCCTGTTGTCACCTTTATCTGAATATGTAGATTTTTGAATCAAACCCCTGGTCCATATATCACCCTCGTACATAAAGGATTCTACAGATTTTATAAATAAAATTTCTGTAATCACTGATTTGTCTGATGTTATATGGTGACTAACTTCAGACGTAACAAGTCTGTACACAAATATATCACATGATGCTGGACTAGATGCCCTTAAATTCTATTTAGCCAATTGTGACAATATGGCCCAACCACTTTACCACTGATTTGGCTTCTTTTATTTTGAAATGGTATTATTTCAGTTTTGACAACCATTTTTATTTGCAGGACTCAGGCACTTCTATGGGCTCCATATTAGCTCCCAACTACGCAAATTTATTTATTGGTCATTTTGAAGTATGTTTACAACCCTGTAACGAGCATTTATCAGCCAAATATTATCAAGTGGTTTCGCTACATTGACGACATATTTTGTGAGTTTAAAGGTACCCAAGATGAGGTTCAAACCTTTGTACACTTATTAATAATAATAACGATAATAATAATAATAATAATAATAATGATACATTTTATTTGGAGGCGCCTTTCACGTCACCCAAGGTCACCTTACAGAGCATAGAAGATAAAACACATCATTAAAACAAAACATCAACATAAAAACAAGTGTAGTGCACAGTGTCCAGTTAGAGTGAATATGCCAGTTTGAACAGGTGGGTTTTGAGTTGGGATTTGAATGATTTGATGGAGTCTGACTGTCTTATGTGTGGGGGGAGGGAGTTCCAGAATCTGGGTGCCAAGCAGCTGAAGGCTCGGGCACCCATGGTACTGAGGCGTGAGGTGGGGATGGTGAGGAGTAAAGCAGAGGTTGAGCGGAGGGTGTATTCCTGAAGGAGAAAGTTTTTGTAGTGTATGCGGTATTGTGGGAGCCAGTGAAGTTGGATGAGAACAGGGGTGATGTGGTCAGATGATTTGGTGCAGGTGATGATCTGAGCGGCCGAGTTCTGAATGATTTGCAGTCTGTTGATGAGTTTGGTGGGGAGGCCGGTGTAAAGCATTTTAATAAATTAATCTGTCATAATTAAAACAACTGGAGACTGAACACAAACTGACATATGGGTCTGATTACTTTTTTAATGAATTGACATCATTTCAGACAGGATGTGAGTGTGTCTGTGACTTCCTGTATGGACTGAAGGCTGCTGGAAACTGTCACTTCACCGCAGCTTTTTGTCACCGCCCCCCGCTGTGGCCGCCTGCTCTCGTCTACTTTCCAGGCGAGGCGCAGTTCATCTCCAACGAGCCTATTAGGAATGAGGACATACGTCATGGTACCACAGTGTCACGTGACCTGTTTGTCGGGCGGCGCCATTTTGAACTTACAAGCTATCGGTTGCCATGGGCGACAGGAGAGCGTAGATCGAGTAGCTAATGTTACAGGTTGGTTTTTTTTGTTTTTTTTTAATTTATTTAGAGGACAGTGCACATTAATGAACATTGCTGTAAATGTGCCAGTGTTAGCCAAAGGCTAATTTTCAACTGTAGTCCTCCGGCATGATGTCAAAAAGACCTCAGGCCATTAAAAAACACAAAAACAGGAACACAGAAGTCATAATATATAAAACAACAAATTGCAAACAAAAACAGGGACACATAAGTCATAATATGTAAAACAAATAATAAACAGATAGACAATAATTCACAACGAGAAACCAATATGTACAGTGCAATATGATACAGTGCAAAATAGTTGATCGAGAGGCTATGGATAGTGAATAGACGAAACAATGCAAGTCCATGAGTCACTGGCATAGTGAATATGATATATGAAGTTATAAAGTGCTGCAGTGCCCATAAAAGTCGTCACAGTGAAAGTCTAAAGTCATCTGCAGTGACATGGGGGGCTATATACAGTCACTTAACAGTGATTGCAGGTCTGATTTGCCTTGAGCCAGTCTTTCAAATGCCTTTTAAAAATTAGAAATGTAGAGCAGTCTCTCATGGAGGTTGGCAGGCTGTTCCAGATTTTGCTGCCTCTGACTGATAGAGCAGTCTGTGAGAAGGAAGTGCGCCTAAACGAGATTTCACAGTCTCCTCTTGTAGTTGCTCTAGTGTTGGTACTGTTGGTGGATTTACGTTTAAAAAACTGACTCAGGGGTGGGGGTGCAAGTCCGTTCAAGATCTTATACACACAACATGCACGTTTGAAAGTAATGAGATTGTCAAAACTCAGTAGATTATGGCGTGTTAGAATATCACAATGATGATAGGAGAAAGATTTTTTGTCAAAAATTTTAAGAGTTTTTTTATAGAGAGACTCAATAGGTTTGAGTATTGTTTTACCCGTCAGTGACCAGATTATGGAGCAGTACTCAATATGTGAAAATATCATAGAGTGCATGAATACTTTTGCTGCTTCTTCAGTTAGACAAGATCTTATTTGTCTGAAGTTGCTCAGATTGAGTTTAGCTGTTCTGATTACTTTTTTCATGTGCTTTTTGTAGGTTAAAGTTGGGTCTAAAGTAACTCCAAGATACTTAAACTCTGTCACCAAACTGAGTTCCTCCCCTCTCAGAAACACGTTGGAATTCTGCAGATCAACAGGTCTTTTAGAAAAAGCCATACTACTGTTTTTTGGGTA
This sequence comes from Epinephelus moara, assembly GCF_006386435.1. NCBI lineage: Eukaryota > Metazoa > Chordata > Actinopteri > Perciformes > Serranidae > Epinephelus > Epinephelus moara. The sequence goes on along the minus strand of NW_026078621.1, from coordinate 14,709 downwards.
TTTAAATGTAGACATGAGGCAGTGAGCCATTCTTGAATGTTGGACATGACAGCTGTTAGAGTCTTGGACAACTCACTATAGCTTTTACCGTGAGTGAGGATAACGGCGTCATCTGCATACATCTGGAAATGGACATTATTACATACATCTGGTAGGTCGTTAATATATAAAGAGAACAATATTGGCCCAAGTATGGAACCCTGCGGAACCCCAACAGAGCAACTGAGATAGGGAGATTTAACATTATTGATGCAGACACATTGTTCTCTGCCTGACAGGTAAGATCTGAACCACTGAATAGCCTCTGGAGAGAAATTAAAGTGAGATAATTTAGACAGGAGGACCTGGTGATCCACCGTGTCAAAGGCCTTTTTCAGGTCGAGAAACACTGCCATGGCACAGGGACTACCATCCAGAAGGTACCTCACTTTTTCAATAAGCATACAGGTGGCTGTTTCGGTGGAGTGCAGGGCTCGGAAGCCAAACTGCATATGATGCAGGGGGGTATGTCCCTTATCCAGATGTTTGGTAATTCGGCTGACCATCCACTTCTCTGCCACCTTAGGTGCAGGAAAGAGCTGCCTAAATCAAGAAAGAAGAAAAAATGCATAAAGCGGCGGCGAAAGCAATTTGTCCCTCAGGGAAAAACTAAATGAAACCGCTAAGAAAAGGTATTTGGAGAAGATTAAAGATATAAATGATATAGACCCATATGAGCTACCTGTGGCCGACTGGTGCAGGGACCTTGACACGCTGCCACCCTGCACCTACATGCAGTTGGTAAACTATTTAGTTTTTGGCATTAGTTATTACACTATGCAAGAATTCAAAAGCCTTAAATCCCTTGACAGCTATGAACAGTTCTGCTGTGGCTGGGTTCAAGATCTGGCGATCTGGCAAAGGTAAGGCTGCTTCACTTTTTACGTACTGTAATCAGATTTTAATGGGGCGTAGTAATGTTGTAATGCAATTGACACTGTTTCATAATCATTAGACAGCATCGTACATGTTTTGAATGTCACATGTGACTGTGAAGTGACTATGGGGTTCATGTTTTATTAACATTGATTAATGTGCGGTGACATGATCAGCCAAAGATGCATCATGTACATCAAGATAGTTGCTCCCTTGCCGTGTATGATCGCTACTATCAGGAAATAAGCTGTATCAGCTGTAAATCCTCGTAAATAATGCATAGATGACCATTTACGCATTTTACACAAGCTGAGACCAGTAAATGGGCCTCAGAATGAATGAGAACGTGTGTTAACTGCAGGAAACATGACAAAACCTCCTGCCTGTGAACCTCCTAAATGCAGGGCTGTGCTGAGGCTCTCTGCCTCACTGCAGACACAGACTGTTTTCATGCCAAACCAAAATAACGCACCCCATTGTCACTATGTTTGCCATGCGAATCGTGGGAGTAACTGGAACAGTTTTTTCACAGCAGTGTCTCCCAGGCATCTTAGATAAGAGTAACATTAGACAAAAAACAATGAACGCGTTGCGGTAGTCGGTAGTACAGTGGAAGCGGTTGGCGCCAGTAAGTTCAAAATGGCAGAATAAGGAGCATGTCGTCATCTCCGGGGGCGGGGCGCTGTGTCATTACATCAACTCCTCATTCCTAATTGACACCCGCGCGGCGCAAGTGTCATTAGCTAACGAGTGTCACCTGTTGCGATCAAGGAGGTTGAAATAGTTGCTATATGGGGCGGGAGGGGCGGGCCCTAGGGCTTAAACGCACATGCGGTGTTACTATGACAATAAACAGAGAGCCTACGTGGGCCGGCCGCTGCATGCAGCTTCTTCTCAGTGAGGGTGAATGCGGGTGACAACCAATGATGCGGGACATGGTCTCAATTTGCGTGACGCGTGAAAAGAGACAGAAATGCTGTGCAGTCCCGCGCAATGCGGGACGTCTGGTCACCCTATCCACTAGTCAATTCTACAGGTTAAGAACGGTTTGCTCTTCCACAGATGATTTCATGGTAAAATCAGTCGAGATGAACAGGTTTTTACAAAGAGGGTACTCACCAGATTGTGTGGATATGGCATACAATTTGGCACTAAACAAACCTCGCTCAGAGTTATTAAAGAAAAGAAAAAGGGGCGTCAGCGGCTTAGTGGTAGAGCAAGCGCCCCATGTACAAGGCTGTTGCCGCAGCGGCCTGGCCTAGGAAAACATGCAAGGAGTTAGGAGCGAGGATTGTTGATTGAGGCTGCATCCCAAGTCTCTTATTTTATACTGCTAACTCCTAACTCCTTACTTGAACCGGAAGTCGTTCGAAGTCCGCCATCTTTAAGGCCGTCTCATGTCTCTTATTCCTGCCAGTAAGGAGTTAGCATTAGGAGTTAGGAGGGATCTGTTAGGTGTGATGAGTAAGGTAACACGAGAGGTTCCTAACAGGAAGTCTTTTTCAGCTTGAGGCCCTGACGTCTAAATACCCGCCCATCTGGCTCATTTGAAAGAGATGGCGGAGAAACAGTGCAAGTGTACCTGTTACATGCATTTTTTGCAATGAAACGCTGTAATTCACATGCCTACGTGACTACAAAGAGTAACGTTATTGATATTTCCTGCAAGACTGTCATGTTGTAATTAAGTTTATTTCATTCACAACCCGTTGCGTTGTTTAGCGGACTGTTGGTGATGTGTGGCTGTTAAATGTGCAGCTGCTCATGTGCAGAACCACACGTGTTGATATAACACCACGCACGCACACACAAACACACACACAAACACAAACACATTTGCCCATCACTAATTGTCCTGCATGTCATGTGAGTGGAATAATGTTTAATAGCTTGTAGGTAATATTAATTATTAATATTAATATTAATTAATATTATTACTTTCATTAATGTTGTTGTAAGCTTCTGTCATTACCATCTGTCCTGCATCTCTCTCTCTCTCTCTCTCTCTCTCTCTGTGTCTCTCTTTCTGTCTCATTGTGTCATATGGATTACTGTTAATTTATGATGCTGATCTGTTCTGTATGACATCTATTGCACGTCTGTCCGTCCTGGAAGAGGGATCCCTCCTCAGTTGCTCTTCCTGAGGTTTCTACTGTTTTTT
>NW_026078621.1:5898-10536 GCF_006386435.1 Epinephelus moara | reverse complement strand
TATGCTGTAAAGCCCTGTGAGGCAAATTGTTATTTGTGATATTGGGCTTTATAAATAAAATTGAATTGATTGAGGTAGACTGACAGGTCTGATGTCTTATTCACTCAGCAGCTGACTTGTTGAATGATGGCGAGTGGATTTAATAATAGTGATAATAATAATGATGATAATAATAGCCTAATGATAATGATGCACATCACAGTGACAGTGGCAGGGCTACAAACCGTTCTTTAATTGCCACAAACTTTGGCAAATGACTCAGTAACAATGGTAATACATGCAAAACTGTGTGACCAAAGTCATGACGGCAGGAGGTGGGGGTTACGGCTTTGATCAGCGAATATAATGTGACTTGGGATGTACGCCAAACGCTGGCTCCGTTATGAAGCAGATCAAGCTGTGCCGCCCATAGGTGCCGCCGTAAGGCTGTCTCATGTCTCTTGCAATCCTCGCTCCTCACTCCTAACTCCTGACTCCTTAAATGTTTTCCTAAGTGGGAGGGACTAAACAGTTAGGTAAGGTGGCTAGGTTAGATGGTTAGCAGTAATTTTAAGGGACTTGGGACGTACCCTCTGTTTCTCCGCCATCTTGTTCAAATGAGCCAGATGTAGGGGGCGGGTATTTATACGTCAGGGCCTCAAGCTGAAAAAGACTTCCTGTTAGGCTCCTCTCGTGTTACGTTACTCATCGCACCTAACAGATCCCTCCTAACGCCTAACGCTAACTCCTTACTGGCAGGAATAAGAGACATGAGACGGCCTTAAAGATGGCGGACCCCGAACGACTTCCGGTTCAAGTAAGGAGTTAGGCGGTAGCAGTATACAATTAAGAGACTTCGGATGCAGCCTCTCTCTCTCTCCCCCCCTCTCACACTTGTCTGTCCTATCCATTAAAGGCTAAAAATGCCCCAAAAAAGTATCTTTAAAAAGAAAATAAAAAAAAGGTTTCAGTCACATGTGTGACCATTAATTGGCACCTCTCTTTAATATAATATAATTTAGCTTACTGGATTCATACATTACAAACACTTTCCCCAAAAGGTCAAAATGATGAGTTGATACTAAATGTAATGTTGTGACTGTTGTACCTACTTTTCTCCACAAAGTGTCACCATGGGACCATTGTAGGTCCTTCATCTAGTTCACTAGTTCTTATGTCATAGATTTGCCAGCCCCAACTTTCTGAACTTTCTTGCCTGCTTTATGTATATATATACATATATATATATGTATATGTGTGTGTATATATATATATATATATATATATATATAATTTATTAATCCTCCTGAGGGAAAATTCAATTCAATTTTTTCACTCCGTTGTCATTAACACACAGGTCCGAAATACACACACATGCACAAACAGGACCTATACATGCACAAAGTGGAGAAATGTCGGAGTGAGGGGTCTGCCTTCGGTGCCTTGCGCAGGGGCACCTCGGCAGTGCCCAGGAGGTGAACTGGCACCTCTCCAGCCACCAGTCCACGCTCCATATTTGGTCCGGATGGGGACTTGAACAGGCGACCCTCCGGTTCCCAAACCCAAGTCCCTACTGACTGAGCTGCTTCATTAAAAAACATTGCTGTGTAAGTGCAAGTCACTGTGCGGGCAATCCTTCTTTCCAGACTCCACTCACATACCTGTTGCTGTGAGAGAGCAGGTGAGATAATAACGCACTGTTAAAATCCCCAAACACAAGCCAAGCAGGAACGGGAGGCCAAAAAACTGGGGAAACTATCTCATGGCATGGCAAGCTCACACACACACTCACAGACAGTGAACTTAAGTTGGAACGGCAGGCAGGGCAGTCATTACGCACTGGGGCAGTTTCAGAACCTCATACAAATAAGAGGAGAGCCTGAGCATATAAAGCTAGCAGCACAAATATCGGCTCTCACAATAGTGACAGTGTGTGCGTTAACGGTGCAGAGCTGACAGTGTCAATGGTTGTAAAACATGTTCAACACTGAATGAATTATTAAAAACTTAACTCACATGTATCACACAGATAGAACTGAATAAAAGCACACAGTGAAGCTCATGATGTCACTGTGCATACTGCTATTCCTGTGAGGAGAGCTGCAGGCAAGAGGACAGAGCTGTGGTAGTGTGGGCACAAATATCAGCCGGCGGGTCCTCCTTTGCTGCAATATATGAGTCACCATATTTTAAAAACAAAATGTCTCAATATCTAGAAAAGTACAAGTATTAAATAAAAAGGTCAAGTCCTTTCAAGTCATCTGCCTCAAGTCAAAGTCAAGTCAGGATTCAGGTAACAGAGGCTGGAAAGCAAAAACATAAACACAGTTGGTGGAAAGGTAAAGAATGAATATGAAGGGGCCTGAGGATGTGGAAATGTGTCTTGGGGGAGTGACAGAGAGAGAGAGAGAGAGAAAGGCTGAGATTATGATGATCCACAATAACACAATGACAAAGTCACTCTACTCATTTTAGGGAAATGCTCACTGATGAGGACATAGTACTGTTGGGCCACATTTTTAAAACCTGAACACATCTGATTGGATCATTAATGGATCTTTATCTTCATCATTTATTCTTTATTCAGATTGTGGAGCTGTAGTTTGTCAGAGATCAGCTGAGTTTCTCTGGTCTCAGCTCTGAAGTCCAACCCCTCCCATCTAACAGAGCTGGACCTGGGTGACAACAAGAAGCAGGATTCAGGAGTGCAGCTGCTGTAAGATTTTCTGGAGATTCCGCACTGTAGACTGAACTCTGAGGTCAGACACCATTTTTCACTTCTGTGATGAGATTAATATAATGTGAAAGTGACACTAAACTGCAGACATAAGGCCAATATTTATGGGGTCAAATCAGAATTGATGACATTGAAACCAGGGTTCCCACGATCCTGGAAACCCTGAAAAAGTCATGTAACTTCACAATCACATTTTCCAGACCTGTAAAAGTCATGGAATTAGTAAATCATTCAAAGTTTTGAAAAAGTAATGGAATTTTGTTGTGTGTAATACAATACACTTCAAAGGATAAACATCTACGTAATGTAACATAATGGCAAATGTATTTTCTTTAACTGTTTACGTAACGTAGGTTTAATGTGTTGACATTTGTTTACTATCACATACATTTCATTTTCTCCCTGCATTCCGTCTCTCCCTTCATGTATACCAGCTAGCTGAAATTGTGTTTGAAAAGGTTTTGAATCTAATATGTCTGAAAAAAAAAAAAAAAAAAAAAAAAAAACGCCAGGCAAGAAAAAGTCATGGAAAAGTTTTGAAATTTTGTCCATGAAAATATTTGGGGACCCCAAATTTAAATATGAAAAACAGGATTTAAACATTTGAAAATGACATTTCTGTGTCACATTTACAGTTTAGACTTCCAATGTTCGCAGCTTAAGTTACTGAGTTAGTTCAACTTTATTTATTCTGAGAACAAATTACAGACAAACATCACACACACGCACGCACACGCACACGCACACACACACACACACACACACACACACACACACTATGAGGGGTCATATGAGGGGTGAAGCGTTTCACCCAACCACACTACAACACGTCACTTGCGCCTACTTAGGACACATCAGATCTAATCAAACCGCGTGAGCGCACGCCTACATTTTACATAGGGTTACTATGGAGACACGAGTGTTACACACACGCCCGCTACATGACGCGCAGGCGTTGTGCGCTCCACTCACACGTCTTATCAGTACGCGTGCACAGCTTGTTACAAACGCTACACATACACTACACCTGCGTGTGCGAGTGAATCTCGCACACACATAGTGCATGTACACATCATTAACACCTGAACGCGTCAAATTACTTTGGCAAACTGTCTGTCTCCATAGTTTACACGTGCAGGCAGGCGTGTGTGTGTGTGCTTCGCAAGAGTGGAATGAATAAATGAATCAAGTCGCAGCAGACATACGCGTGCATATACACACGCATGATTTTTTTTAATCTTTATTTTATCCTCACAAATCAGAGCTACTGACCACCCTCGATGTCTGGCTGTGGTTTATATAGGCTACAACAGCCTAATTGTGAATATATAGCCTATTATTGAATTGGATCCTAAATGCTGCAAACAAATCTGTATGTATACATTTTTTTCGCATTTTGCCCTTTTGCGAATTTGACTGTTTATGAAAACAGCTTTTCAGACATCCTTAAATCTTAAAAGATTTAGTCCCCCTCTCCCATTCCTAGTACTGGTAGCTATATCCCACACTCTTTCCAACGGACGGGGCTAGCAGCCATTAGTACTTGGCAGCAATAGCAGCTGTGGCTGGACCCGGCTGCCCACATCGCGCATATCGCGGGCATAGACGTCAGAACTAGGATATCCATACCCCCTGCACCCCATCAGCCTAAAAAAGCTTAAAAAAAAAGAATCTGAATTTCAACTCAATTTGTCTGACTTACATTTATCTCTTTCATATCATTAATGCATAGATCTATGCTTTTGATGCAACCTGCCTGACTACATACAGAGGCTGCGCTCAGAGGTGGAGCGGCGTTTTGATCAGGAGGGACTCGTGTAGCTATGGGGTGCCGTTTGTAAAGTGTCTCACGCTGAAAATAACATCAACATTTTGCCACATTTAGCTTCAAACAATGTTTAAAAAAGTATTGTGAATTTTTT
>NW_026078621.1:0-2521 GCF_006386435.1 Epinephelus moara | reverse complement strand
TTGAAGCAACAACGCGTCGTGTTACGGACGTGTGACACGTACCATCACTATGCTAACTAGCTTGCTATGCTAATCAGACGTGCATCCGTAGACACGTCATGTAATCAGAGGGGTCAAAAGTGTCAGCTGTTGAAGCAACAACACGTCGTGTTATGGACGTGTGACACGTACCATCGCTATGCTAACTAGCTTGCTATGCTAATCAGACGTGCGTGCGTAGACACGTCATGTAATCAGAGGGGTCAAAAGTGTCAGCTATTGACGCAACAACGCGTCGTGTTACGGACGTGTGACACGTAACATCTCTATGCTAACTAGCTTGCTATGCTAATCAGACGTGCGTCCGTAGACACGTCATGTAATCAGAGGGGTCAAAAGTGTCAGTTGTTGAAGCAACAACGCGTCGTGTTACGGACATGTGACACATAGCATCGCTATGCTAACTAGCTTGCTATGCTAATCAGACGTGCGTCCGTGGACACGTCATGTAATCAGAGGGGTCAAAAGTGTCAGCTGTTGAAGCAACAACGCATCGTGTTACGTATCTTTTTATTTTATTTCCTTGTTCAGGCACTATTTTTAACACTTCTGCAACAGATCATTTGTTAGTTTATAATAATAGGATACTTGCAGCTTTATGTTGTTAATGAATTTAAAACATAAATTTTAAGGTCAAGAAAGTCATACGTTGTGGTAAAACTGTTGAGATATAAGCTTTTTAATTATAAAGACTAAACAGGAGGAGGTCGCGTATGTGATGTCATAGCTTTCGCTCGATTCCTGCAGCTTGGCCTCCCTGCTGAAATTCCACTGTTAAATGATTAATCGATTTATGATTGAAGATGTCTGTGTGTTTTACGTTGCAATTACATTTTGTTTGTTTTTTTCAAAAAAAAAAAAAAAAAAAAGGGCTACAGTAGCCTAATTAAGTAGTAAGTAAACAAAAATGCCCCCAGGGGGGTCTGAGGACTCAACCTCATGGCACATAGTTTGATCGCATATTAATTAATGTATTAATTAAATATCACCCTTAAATAATGATATATTAAGTGGGTTAAGTCATAGTGACNGAACTTTCCATAGTTGTGAGTTGCTTGTTGGAGCGACATCCCAGTGCTGAGAAATACAGCATTGAATTAACGTAACGGAAATCGTCTGCACACACATTTGCCTACACAGGCTAGCCTACTTGTTTACATAACTTATGAACTCGTTTGCACAGATATGAAACAAATGGAGGAAGAACTGAAGCAGCTTTGTGATGATGCTACTCAAATATTTTCACACGTAATGAGGACAGATCAAACTTATTCTGCAAAGTAGCCTATGGTTTACTAATTTCCCATTTAACTGTTATCACAGACTTGTCTCTCCGTTGTATTAATTTAAAAAGTTCATATCACTTTGTGACTTGCTGCATATCGTAAATAAACAGCAGATCAACCAAAGTATTTTTGAGAGATTCGGCTTTTAATCAACAGCAGACTGATATTGACAGATTCCAGACAACCTCAGTTATACAGTTACATTAACTGGAAAGTGGTTTGACTTACTACAAAAAACATATAGTCAATAATAAAGGTGGTGATGTTTATTTTAAAGATATACATTTAATTTATCCAACAAAAGAAATTCTTAAAATGTACAGACCTTCTGTCTGAATCCTGTGTATTCTGCAAACGGACACAGAAACTATTGTTCATTTATTTTATGAATGTATTTATGTTCAATTATTTTGGATAGATGTTGACAATTTGATTCTTTCTGTGGGGTTAAGATTAATTTGCTAAAAAAAAGAAAAAAGAAAAAAAGGACATTACTTTTTATTTGGAGAAAAACAATATGGACAGAAGACATCTTTTATTTTTAAACCATCGTACTTTAGATGGAAAGTTTCATATCCACAAAAGCAAGTGGACGGAAAGGAAACCCAATATACACCAGTGTTGACGCACCGTTTGGTTCTGTTAAAGGACGCGTGGCTCCTCCTGTGGCTGGCGTGCTCTCGTCCTCCGTCGTCGTAAAAAACACCAATATATTTCAAAATTCACAAAATCAGCCGTCCACACTCATATGGCTTTTGAGCGGATATGTCAATCAATTTATTTTACCGCTTGGAGTTCACAAAATTCAACAAAAAGAGCACTGTCATCACACAGTCCATGCCACGGTCAAAAACAATAGACCTCCAGTATGTGCCACACCTGTGTCAATTAGTGTGGCCTTTAAATAAACAGGTATATTATTGTCACAGCACCACCCAGCGGCTGCTGATCGAAATGGCTCCAACAACCAGTTAAAATATGAACTGACCAATATGAAAGCCATCAGGACTTTGAATGTTTATGAAGCCTTAAAATCCTCTCTATAACTTGAATGTACTCACGATTTTGTATATTTGTTTTTATTTATTTACATTCATGTTCATGAATTAAATAAAATTGGAGGGAAAAAACAGTTACACAATAATGAAAAGATATTCATTACTGGACTGACGTGCTGACGTATTGCGGTAAGCGAG
>NW_026078620.1:4875-10288 GCF_006386435.1 Epinephelus moara | reverse complement strand
ACCGCACCTTGTTGTCATTCTGTACTTAAGAATTATTGATGAATAAGAGCTGTGAGATTAAGATGCATTAATCTGCTGATAGGTATTTAATTTGATGAGCACATCTAATTTAATGCCTGATTTTAGCCTCCTGTGCGCAAGGCTCTGTGCATTTCTATCAGACAAGATGACAGAGTCATTTTACAGTAGCCTCAAAATGCCTACATGAAAACTACAGTATCATTCTCCTCTCGGTTGTTTTCAGTGTGAACAGCAGCATGAAGGCAGACCTTTGGCAGCCTCTCAAATGCATCCTGTGCCCTTGAAAATCAAGAATGGCCTGTTCACACAGCAACTTATCTCCCAAAGTGAAGCTGACGTCTAATCAACACCTGCAACCCTTTCCTTTGCTGCGTGTCCAAGTGAGACTTCAAAAGTTGTGCCAAGCCACACGCTTCCCCGCTGTGTGCGAGACAGTAGTGGTGGGAAGGAGAGAGATTTCTTATCAAAGCCCCCCGAAGCCGATGTTATTTTGTGCCATATGCATTGGCTAGTACCTGTGATGTGTTGTTGAAGCCTTGTGTCCCTTTGAATTGTGAGGTGGCTCGTCTCACAGCCTATTCTCCTTCAGTGATTGTGTCCCACACTGTTAGATTACACAGTTTAGCGGTGACGTGAGAGTCCCCTTTTCCTGCGTCTGCCTCTTATACAGCTGAAGAAAGGAAGTGCATCTGTTTGTATTCGTAAGCCAACATGTCGCTCTCTCCTCAGGCCTGCTAAATGCACACATGCTTTGTGTCACACGATGCTTGACTGACCATGCTGAATTGTTGATGTGTAATGCATTGTTGTCTTAGGGGCAAAAATGCCTCTGCAATCATATCAGCGTGTTCCATTATCGGTGACTTGAGATGGCACTGTAGAGATCCGTCATCATATTGCTCGCGCCTTTGCTATTAATGGGCCACACCTCCAGTGTCGACAGTCAACAGCGGAGATGAATACAGTCTTTGTCAAATAGGCTCAGCGTTAAGATGGTGAAAGGAGCTTATCAGTCTGGTGCTGCTTGCGTGTAATAATCAATTACAGGTGACTATGAGTGACCTTGAAATGTATTGAATCTGCAGAAATACAATGAGAGGATTTGAATTGCACACACTCATATAATACTGCCAAGGATTCTCGACACACTGCGCTGGAAACAGACTGAATAAGGCTGTGTGGATATATTTTTCTCTTGCCCAAACCTAATATCTTCCTGAAATGCATCGTCTCCCCCCGGCCTTATCTCCCTCTCTGCTCTCTCTGCTGTAATTGTCGATGAGAAGCTTTTGGTGTTGCTGTTCTGCCAGCAATAGCATGCAGAACGTGTATCCATCAATCTGTTCAGTTCTCCCTGAGCAGTTCCCTCACAGAAATCCGTTTAGGGCTTTTCTTATTGAGTGGAGTGTAGTGGAGTCCTTCTGGGGCTTCGGCTCTCTAACCTAGTTCCCCCTCTGTGTCTTTTCAATGAACCTGTTCCCACTTGTGAATACATGCGCTCGCTACATAGAAACAGCAGAAAGGCCGATGATGGAGGAGACAGAGGCTGATTAAGTGCGGATATCTGTTCATTATGGTTTCATGCAGGCAGGAAATTTACAAGTTAGACCTCGCACACACCGCGCAAGATTGGCGTGCTTTTAACTACATGTGCACATGATGGCTTCCTCCTGTCCTGTCTCATCGAAACCTTTATATACAACTAAACTGAAACAGCAAATATGTTTTGAGGGAAGAATAATGCCGAGCAGATTACGTTTTCTATTAACACAATGAGGAAATGTTGCTGAAAAAATGTTGATACGTAACATATGAGCTGAAGGTTTATTGACAACATATTTCAGTTGTTTCCCACCATTCTTTCTGCGATGAGGGCATTCTTTTTTCATTGTCTATTTGATTAAAATTTAAATGAAATCACGCTCTTTTCCTAACCTCAACCAAAGTGCATTTGTTGCCTAAACTTAAAACAGGAGTCTGGACGCAAAGTTCTGGCGTCAAGGTCTTGAACTTTGTACGCCCACCATCCTCCACAACCACCTCCTCCCGAAGGCTACGCAACACATGAATGTAGTGTTTCACTGCATGAGAGAAACATTGTGTGTGAACATAATCCAGGCAGTGATTATGTTGCCACAACAACATAATTAAGAAAGCAGTTCAGTAACATACAAACATAATTTCTATAGTTACCTCCTCAAGTGTCAAGTGCCATGTTTAATGTTAACATCATGCTAGTGTTGTCAATCACATCTATTCATAAATATCAATTCTGAATAGGGTTGCAAGATTTTGAGATTTCTGCATTAACTGTCCCACAAAATATTGCTGTTTTATGGTATGACGGTATTACAGAAATTAGTCAGAATGATCCTCAAAGGAAATCAGAAGCTTAAACTTGGCTGAACAAATGCTTTATTTGTGTGGCTGGTGTTTTCTGACACCAACCAAGAAAAGAAAAATTGTCTTTGTCATGTTATAGTCTTGCTATATTTATCTTTTAATAAAAATTCCAGAATTCCGGCCTCACAGAACAAGTGCCAGCCATATGTCTTTAACAGTCATATTACAGCTTACATTTAAATGGCAATGAAACACTTAAAATCAAATAACTTCAAAATAAGCTAAATGAAAAGTGGCCTATTGAACATCAGGTGGCCTGATAAGATCTCAAATGCCAGCCTGTGGGAGAAAACACATCTGAATCCCATTAGCCAGGATGTGAAGAAGAGAAAGTGGGGGTGGATTGGACACATCTTACGCAAACCAGCCGATAGAACATCACAAGGCAAGCACTGGACTGGAATCCACAGGGCAAGAGGAAAGTGGGGAGACCAAAACAGACCTGGAGAAGATCAGTCGAGAGTGAGGCAAAGACAACTGGACAGACATGGGTCCAGCTGAAGAAAACTGCCCAAAACAGAGTCCGTTGGCAGGGTGTGATTGCAGCCTTATGCTCCACCTAGGAGCTTACAGGAATAAGTCAAGTAAGTCAAGTATTGAACAGAGTGACTGATCACAGGTTTGGTGGCAGAGGCAAAGGAGGACAAAGACTCCCTGCGCCAAGTGTCATCGCGGCTACGATATATCAGATGTTGCGCAGTTGCTGTCAGCAGTTGTCTGGACGTTCACACCAGAAACGCATTTCTTGCGACCATGGTGTAGTTTGTTTGTAGCCTAATGTTAGCTTGTTACACTTCAGTGGTAAAAAAAAAGTGGTGTTTTTTTGTGACAATTATATTGTTGGCAAAAGGTGTAATGGTGCGTTTGTTTTGTACTCGGAGGTCGGAAGTGGGAATGACGTCACCTCCGAGTTGACAACAGTTTTTGCATTCTAGTTGACAACGGTGGACAAGTTGGAAAAAAACATGTTGCCCTTGCACTTTCGGAGTATAGACAGCTTCAAAAACATCATGCACTCCAACTGATGAACGCCGCAGATGTGGCTGACCTAATGTAAAACAAATAAGATAAAATTGCTATACACAGTACTTTAGCAGTGTTTACTCACTGTGTATGTGAGCGGTTGATGCGGTTGATACGAGTTTCTGAGTTGGACATCCGATCTCAGGGTGCATTCAAGTTTAAACTTCCGACTGGGAACTGGGAATTTCCAATCTCCGAGTGCAAAACGAACGCACCATAAGTAAGAAGAAGAAGATACTTTATTAATACCCGAGAGGAAAATAAACATGTCGCACACATGCGCATACACACGCATGCATAAACAGGACCTATACATGCATTCAATGGAGAGATGTCAGTGTGAGGGGGCTGCCCAGGGACAGGCCCCCCAAGCAGTTGGGGGTTTGGTGCCTTGCTCAGGGGCACCTCTGCATTGCCCAGGAGGTGAACTGGCACCTCTTCAACTGGCAGTCCTCGCTCCATGCTTAGTCTGGACGGGAACTTGAGGTGGTGACCCTCTGGTTCCCAACCTAAGTCCCTATGGACTGAGCTACTGCCGCCCCATAGACGTTCGCCACAGATCTTATTTTCTGCGGTAATCCAAAATCTGAGGGAAAAATCCCACTGGCTAACTCTGCGCTAACTTCTCATCAGTCTATAGAAAAACTTCATCCCTGGAGCACTCTATTGCAGTGTCAACATGATACATAGGTAAGTTTGTGAACAGTTACATTAACGACACAGCTGGTTGTCTACTTGAACGCATGGTTACAGAGCATGTATATCTCTGGTCTTAGGGATTTTAATACATGTTTTTCACCCAATTAAGTAACTGACTGTTATATAGGCTACATATAAACATATAATCGGTGTGCCTAATTAATCAAGCAGTCCTCGCCATACACTTCTGTCAGTAATGAGCTGAAAATGCATTTCAAAAAAGAGGAATTTATCTGTTTACTTCAAGACTCTCACACCACTCTTGAAAGACTTGTTTACTCTCTTTAGTATACCTCCCACGGATGAAGGTAGCTGTAATTGGGAAGCAATGTTTGTTGTCATAGTTGTAGTCATAATACATTTTACATAACAAATGCATTTTGAAACAGAAGGAGACATGGCTGGCTGTTCAGTCCTGTTCTTAGTGTGTTGCCTTAATTGGTGTGTCAGGGACGATCATAGCTTTGAACATGTTGCACGCTGAGAGCAATGTTAAATGTGCCACACACAAGACAGTAGAATGCAGGGATCTGATGCTGTATTGCCATCCAAATGTGCAGCCTGTGCTTGTCCTCACCTCCTGAGTGTGTATGAAATGTACAGAAAGGTACTTTACTGTGCGGCTCACACTTGAACAACCTACTCACGGCCCTTTATGTAACCAGCCATGCTCTAATCCTGTCCTTCGGTTGTAGTACCTTTATTTCAATTATTCATTTCAATTGTTCCCTGCTAACTTGTAATGTGTGGCTGAGGTGTTTAAAAGATTTCAGATGTGTAGGTGTGCAGTGGAGCCGCACAATTAATCGATTAGTTGTCGCCAACGCATTTGATGATCTATTAGTCAGTTTGAGGCATTTTTTAAGAAATATAAGAGAAAAATCGCCGATTCCAGCTCCTTAAATGTGAATATTTTCTTGTTCCTTTCCTCCTCTGTGACAGCAAACGGACTATCTTTGGGTTGTGGACAAAACAAGACCCTTAAAGACGTCATCTTGGGCTTTGAGAAACACTGATTGACATCTTATAGCCCAGACAAACTAATCAATTAATCAGTAAAATAAGCCACAGATTAATCAACAATGAAAATAATTAGTTGCAGCCCTGGTGTACGGAGTAATGACAAACAGGAAGATGAGAAAAATATGTTATTGCAAGATGTAAGGCGTCTGCATGTTTTGATTTTCGAGAATCAAGCGTAATTAACTCATGCTCAAATTCCTGTAAAACAAAATTATTTCGTCTATATACAGCTGTTTTTTTTTTT
>NW_026078620.1:0-1154 GCF_006386435.1 Epinephelus moara | reverse complement strand
ATGTGCAACATGTTAGCTTTTAACTTTCATCTGTCAGAGAGAACTGATCTGAGTTCAGACTGTTTACTTACAGCACAGCTACACTCACAGATAACTGAGCCTCCTACCTGCCTGTCAAACACCATCAACCCACAAACCTTCTCCAGTCCGGACTGAGTGGAGTCCGACGGCCGCAGGCTGCGAGCGGAGCTAGCTGCTAACAGCCACCGCTGCAACTAACAAACTCCACAAATCCATTCAGCAGCTCCGCCATCACAGTCAGACACACACGGCTGATTGTTTATTGCTGAATTACAGCTCACAACTCGCACTAACAGCTGACGCTGCTCCAGTGTGACTGTTTCTGCTGGCTACTGACTATTTACTGGAGTTTACCAGCCTTTGGCTCCTGTGGGATTTGAAGATAATTACAAGCACGGCCGCTCTCGACTTTCAATGTCTTATTGTCCATCACTGACATTTCATCACGACTCATCTTAGTTTCTTTAATAAAGATCTGATTTTAGCTCGTCATCCTCTTCGTTTTCGTCACGGAAAAAGGCCATTGACGAAAAATTTTCATCATAGTTTCCGTCAGTGAAATTAACACTGAACCCTGGTGTCAGTGAACCACCTGCTACTGAAACATAACTATCACAGGTCCTCCTCTGAACAGTTATCTAACTGTGGACTGTTTGTGTTCCAGAGGAGAAATCCTTCGAGCAGTACCTGGATGAATACTACAGGCTGGACTACGAGGACATCATCGACGACCTCCCCTGCAGGTTCCGCTACAGGCAGGTCCTCGCCAATGACTTCGGCCTGACCACTGATGAGGTGAGAACAGCAGCACTTCACCAACTCTGGGTTACTGACCATTCACTAAGCCCCGCCTCCTGTAGTTACTGTTCCTCTCAAGCTCCTGTTGTCACACAGCACAGAATACAGTTTACAGTGATTTGCCATCAAAAACTGTTGGTAATGAATAAAAAGCCGATTTCATTTAGACAGAAGCAGCTTCTTATTGCCAGCTGATGTGACGACCTCCATTTAATCAGCTGTATTTAGATAATGAAGCAAACTGTAGCTCATCCCAAACAATACCTTTCGGACTCTTTAAATTCAGAATATCTCTGATTACAGCCTCATACACATCACTTCAACGAGGAGAAATC
>NW_026078619.1:19671-25000 GCF_006386435.1 Epinephelus moara | reverse complement strand
GCAACAGGTGTAGGATAGACTACTTATACAGTTTGTTTTTGGAAAAAGCGCTCTGATTGTTTTTGGGTTTTTTTGTCTTCATTTTGCTTCTTCATTGAATTGAAATGACCCGCTCTTTCATAGTAGACAATGGTCTGATCACCACAACAGGCACAGGTGGAGCTACCAGTTCCTCTTTAGGACCCTGGGGAGTAAGAGTTGTGCCTTATGGTGTGTTCAGTTTCCACTGAAAGTCGGAACTTGGAGCTCGGAACAACATAACCCCAAAGTTGAGTGCTCCCAGCGCTTCCCAGCTGTACATGTAAGTACTGTTTACATGAGTAGCAGATAGCATGAATCCTATGTCGGGCTGGTGAGATTCATCTGACATTCCGAGTTGGAGATCTGACTTCGGGGGAGGGGCGGGTTCTGATTAAAATTCTGACTACACCACACAGCCCACAGCAGAGTAAACCTCACAATTGAAGAGCATGAGGTGAGGCGCACGCTGCGGGCCGTCAACTGGAGGAAGCCGACTGGTCCTGATGGCGTCCTGGGACACGTGCTGAAGGACTGTGTAGATCAGCTGTCTAGAATCTTCACAAAGATCTTCAACCAGTCCCTGGCACAGTCCACTGTCCCACTCTGCCTGAAATCCTCACCAGTAGTCCCCCTGCCCAAGAAACACCACATCTCTAGCCTCACAACTACCGACCAGTGGCACTCACCCCAGTGGTGATGAAGTGCTTTGAAAAACTGGTCTGGAGTCACATCACAGCATCCCTGCCCACCAGCCTTGACCCCCACCAGTTTGCCTACATAGCAAACCAATCCACAGAGAACGCCACAGACATAGCTCTCCCTACTGCACTATCACACCTGGAGCAGCAGAGGAACTATGTGCGGACGCTCTTTGTGGATTATAGCTCTGCATTCAACACTATCCTCTCTCACAAGCTATTGGTCAAATTGGGGGAACTGGAGCTTACACACACAACCTGCATGTGGATCAATAGCTTCCTCTCTGATCACAGAAAGAGGGTCAGAGTGGGCCACCACACATCCACGGCCCTAAGCCTCAGTACTGGCTCTGCCCAGGGCTGTGTGCTGAGTCCCTTGCTCTATTCCCTCTACACACTTGACTGCTCCCTGTCCATCACAGCAACAGCATGGAGAAGTTTTCGGATGACAGCACAGTGGTGGGGCTCATCTATGGGGGGGCGGGGGGCGAGTCTGCCTACAGAGATGAGGTGGAGCACCTGTCAACATTGAACAGGGCCAACAACCTGCCCCTCAACATCTCAAAGACCAAAGAACTCATCATAGACTACAGGAGAAAGAAAACAGAGATCCCACTATTAATGATCAGCGGGGACTGTGCGGAGAGGGTGACAGACTTTCTGCCTGCTGTGAGTCCACATAGAGGAGAGCCTATCCTAGAGCGTGAACACCTCTGAGCTGCTGAAAAAGGCCCAGCAGAGATTGTACTTCCTGAGAATTGTCAGAACAAAAAACATCACACAAAGACTGCTGGTGTCCTTTTATCATGCCTCGATTGAGAGCATACTGACATACTGCATGTGTGTATGGTACACCAGCTGCACAGCAGCTCAGAGGAAAGTGCTCCAGAGGGTCATCAACACCGCCCAAAAGATTGTCCGCTGCCCACTCCCCAGGCTGGAAGAACTACGCATTTCCCGTTGTCTCAAAAAAGCACAGAACATTATAAAGGACACCCAACATCCCTGTCAGTTCCTTCAGGCAGATGGTACAGATCAATAAACACAAGCACAAGACTTCAGACTTCAGACTTCAGAATATTTATTGTACCCTTGGGTAAATTCGGTTTACAGTGAGTGAGTCATCTCGTATTGTGAACACACAGAACACCACAAGACAAGACAAAGTGACGGCAGTGCTTAGGCTAAAAGAACAAAGAGGACGGCCTCAAGATAAAAAGCAAAATAAGTTAGAACATCAGTAGATAAAAAGGCCTAAGAATGCGTCAAACCAAGCCAAATGATAAAGATGTGCCATTCATGAAAACAAGATAAAAGAAACAGTACAGGAAATAAATACATAAGTTATGTTACAGTTCCTCTCACTTGTTAATAGCACTGATGGCTGCTGGTACAAAGCTGTTTTTGTAGCGTCTGGATTTACAAGCAGGTACCGTGAACCTCCGACCTGATGGGAGCAGCTGAAACTCACCATTAAGAGGGTGGGAGTCATCTCTTACAATAGAGTTAGCAATCCTCTGTAGCTGTTTAGCATACAGGGATTCTGGGTGAAGCTGAGACTCTCCAATCAGCTTGCTAGACCATTTCACGATTTGGTTTAAACAGTTTTTGTTTTTTAAGGACACGTTTCCAAACCATGAAACAAGACAGAAAGATAAGACTGATTCAATAAAAGCACGATAAAACAAGGTCAGCATGGTCCTGTCAATGTTAAAAGTGGACAGTTTTCTCAGAAAAAACAGGCGCTGGCGTCCTTTTTTGTACACAGCTTCGCAGTTTGCCTCAAAGTTCAGTTTGTTGTCGATGACAGTTCCAAGATATTTGTATGTGTTGACACACTTCACTATCTGACCTTTTAAAACTGTGGCCTCTTGATTTGAAGCCCTGTTTTTACGAAAGTCAATGATCATGTCTTTTGTTTTGGAAATGTTCATCTCAAGGAAAGATTTACTGCACCAGTCAAGAAAATCATTAACCACTGGGCCATGGCTCGTGTCATTGTTTTTCAGCAGGCTGACAATAACTGTGTCGTCTGCGTACTTTAAAATGGTTCTATCCTCTCTGCTGCTGCGGCACATGTTTGTACAATGACAGTAACAGAAATTATAAATGAAATAGTTAAATTCAAAGAGCCTATTGAGACGCCTCTCTCCAGTTGACAGGGAAAAACTGTCCAATACTTTAACAGTGAGATAAATTGGAGTGTTCCCTGGGAAGATAACATTGGAGAGACCTTCTTCCAAGGTGTTTCGGTAATCAGTGTGACAGCTGTTATAAATGAAGCCATCAATAAACACAATAATATTTCCATGTAACAGTAAAGGTAATCAGTGCGACAGCTGTTATAAATGAAGCCATCAATAAACACAATATTTCCATGTGTGGCAGGTTGAGTGCTGCTCCACCTCCACTCTCAATCAGTGTAACCTGCGCCTGATTGCGCAGCGGTGCCACCTGTTTAATTGGCCCTGCTTTCGCTCGTGCGCTCACATTGGCCTGGCGTTTATCGGGAGAGGGATCTGTCTGGCGTGCTCCAGTTGTTGGCACAAAACGGCAACTTGTAAGCGGCGTCGGCCGTGCTGTGTGTGTGCGCAACTTTGTGGAGATTGAGGAGTGTGGCGTCTGCTCTCTGCCCTCACCGCAAGACGGTGACTGTGTTGGGCTGTGAGTTAAGCTCTCGTCGGTCGGTTGTTGAGGCCACAGCTGGTGCTCCTTCTTTCTCCTGCTCCTTGTGTGGGGCAGCATTGCGCCACCCGGTGACAGTGGGGCATCCGGGGGGGGGGGGGGGGGCTGGCTGTCCACGGTCTCCAGCCCCGGTGTGGTCGCTCCGTCTTCTGCTGCTGCCAGTGACAGTATTTTACGCACCTTGATTAAAGTGCGCCCGGTAACCCTGCCGTGTGCATATGCAGCTTCGGGTTCTCCATCCCAACACAACTCCTTTTTTTCGATTAATTCCTTTCTGTTTGCTTATATGGTTTATTTGTTTCGTTTGATTATTTTCTTTTTATTTAGCTCAATATTCAGCTGTGGGTTTGCCCTTAAGATACTGTACAACTAGATACCAGAGTTTTGGGGGTTAAGGTTGTTTTGTTTCATTATAATGTTGTTACTTTGTGTTTCCTGTGTGTGTGTGTGTGTGTGTGGTCTCCTGTTTTAACTGTACAACCTACTGTATCTGCCTGAGTGTCCCCCCCCACAAGCGGTATTCTAATTTTGTTTCTTTCCTTTTCCAGGACAGGAGCTAGCGAGGTGTGCGGCAGAACCCCCCCCCCCCGTGGTGGTTCCCCTCTCACTCCTCTTAATTTGGCGTGGCACGTGGTGGTTTTATTTGGTTTGAGTTGTGTCCCTCCCTGTGGTTTTGATTTAGTCTGTCTGCTAAATTAAGCCTTAGCCCTGTTCCTAGTTTATTTGTTTATTTCATACTGCAAAGTACATTAGTTTATTATTTTGGCACTCAGTCTGTGTATTTTTGGCATCTTTGTGTTCTTTTAAACATAGTAAACCTCTTTTAATCAATAAATCTTGTTATATTTGGAAGTCTGTCTCTCGTCCTCTCAGTGTAATGAATCTGTGTGACCTTATTAGTAAGGGTATTGGTCAGAGGTATTTCCTGGGGTGCAATTCCCCTGGTGGTGTTGTTGTGCAACTTCCTCCCTCTCCATTAGGCCACACATGTAACAGCAAAGATAATCAGTATGACAGCTGTTATAAATGAAGCCATCAATAAACACAATAATATTTCCATGTAACAGTAAAGGTCATCAGTGCGACAGCTGTTATAAATGAAGCCATCAATAAACACAAAAATATTTCCATGTAACAGTAAAGGTAATCAGTGCGACAGCTGTTATAAATGAAGCCATCAATAAACACAAAAATATTTCCATGTAACAGTAAAGGTAATCAGTGCGACAGCTGTTATAAATGAAGCCATCAATAAATACAATAATATTTCCATGTAACAGTAAAGGTAATCAGTGCGACAGCTGTTTTGAATGAAGCCATCAATAAACACAATATTTCCATGTAACAGTAAAGGTAATCAGTGTGACAGCTGACATTGGAGAGACCTTCTTCCGAGGTGTTTCGGTGTCTTTACAATGACAATCACAGAAATTATGAATGAAATAGTTAAATTCAAAGAGCCTATTGATACACCTTTATTGATCCCATAATTGAGAAATTCCAGTGTTACAGCAGTCAAGGAGATTGTCAGATTAAAGATTTCAAATTTAAACTTAAAAAAAACCTGAAATAACTAGGCATGCAAATAAGTACAAAAAATACAAGAGACGGCGAAAAATACCAATACCAATAACAATAATAATGATAATAATAATAACAATAATAATAATAATAATAATAATAATAATAATAATAGGAAGTGGATAATAATGAGCAGCAGTGAATGAAAATGACCAGTGCATAAGGAGCAAGTGATTGTATGTGCAAAAACAGCAGACTGCTGTTGTGTCCATAAAGTGTCCATAGTGTCAATAAAGTGTCCATGGTGCAGTTTACTGTGAGCAGTGCTGGTTATGTAGCCTGACAGCAGCAGGCAGGAAGGACCTGCGATAGAGTTCCTTCACACACTTTGGGTGAATCAGTCT
>NW_026078619.1:0-18991 GCF_006386435.1 Epinephelus moara | reverse complement strand
GTGAAATAAACCTTTAATTTCTACATTAAGCTTTTCTTGTAATTACTGAAATGAACTAGTCTATTAAATGATTAACATAATACTTTCATATACATTTATGCAAACTGTAATTCTAAACTGTCATGACTATGAGCTGTTCATACCTCAGAAACCCTGACTGAGGCGCCCTCTGAGAGCAGGAGGGTCAATGGAGAATGTAGTTAATAAATGGGCTAATAGGCTATTTGCACCAGTTAATCAATTGAAACTACATTCCCCTCAAGTTTTGATTGAGTGGGCTAGTAGGCTATTTGTATTGGCTATTGATAAAAGGTAATACATAATTGTTTGGTGTGTAGCCGTTCAATTACATGGATTTGTGCGATTGCAGTAACATTTAAACTCAATTACATGGATTTGTGCGATTGCAGTAACATTTAAACTGCCACTAGATGGCAGGATAACACTGAAGTTAACAGGTTGATCTTCACAGGTCAACCAGGAATTAGTGTTATGCCATCTGGTGGCGGTTTAGAGTTACTGCAATCGTACATACAGCATAAGAGCTCAGCCCTATTCTGAATGTAAATAGAAAAAGTAATGCTTTTTAGCTTTATTTATTGTTGACAGTGCAAATGCTGGATGGTTGGTAAAAATACTCTTCATACATACATGTCCATAAAAGGCTATGTGCAAATAAATAAAAAGTAATAAGTTTAAGTTTATTCACTTTATTAATCCCCCTGAGGGGATATTCAATGTTTTCACTCTTGCTTGTCAATTACACACAGGTCTGAAAGACACACACATGCACAAACAGGACCTATACATGCACAAAGTGGAGAGATGTCAGAGTGAGGGGGCTGCCCTTTGGTCAGGCGCCCCGAGCGGTTGGGGGGTTTGGTGCCTTGCTCAAGGGCACCTCGGCAGTGCCCAGGAGGTGAACTGGCACCTCTCCAGCCACCAGTCCACGCTCCATATTTTGGTCCGGACGGGGACTCGATCAGGCGACCCTCCGGTTCCTAACCCAAGTCCCTATGGACTGAGCTACTGCCGCCCCACACAGTGCATTTAATGCACACAGTGGGCCTTTAAAAAAACAGACTAGTTTTTCCAGATCTTGATCACTGACTATCAGTTTATTACCAGAATAAAAGAAAATGTGTCACAGAAACACTTAAGTCTTGTGGGTTGGAGCCTCCTAGCACAGCTGATTGACATGCTAGTACAAACACAAACTGAACATTCTGACAAGCATGGAGAGATTTATTGGAGGACTGTTTTATTAGATTGCATTCATTTCACTTTGTGTATATTCCCATAGACGTTCTTTAGATAGCTCACTGAGGATTGTGACATTATGAGGACTACTTTCTCAGCTGTGCACATGGAGTTGGCTTCACCTGTATTAACTGCATAAAGCTAGAGGTGTTTGTAGCAGGACATTGACTCTGACACTGGACTTAGTGACCAGTATATTAATGGCTAATAAATATCCAATAATCTATATCAGGTGACATAGCTTCCCTTTCCCCTCACATTGGGTAGTGAAATTCATGTAAACAACACTTGCTCACACTTGTTCATGTTCATTTCCTACATTTCCAACAAAGCCTTTCACAACCCTGCTCATTTCACCATAAACTCTTAACTCTAGCACTACCCATCCTAAGTTTTTAATGCTTTGGTGCCCAGCTTTCATATTATGGCCATCATTATCACCATCCTATCACTACACAGCAAGCATTGGAGGTCTGTGCTTTATCCCTGTGTTGCTTGTGTGAAGAGGTGCTGTGTCTCTGTCAGGCTTTTAGTTGGTATATGGATATCATGGCCCTTAGGTCCTCTTGTAGTTGTCAGAACCCCACATCATCGTCTTTACCAACTTTGCTGCATCCTTGGAGATGGATGGCAAGACAAGAATTTAGGTGATGTTAGCAGCCACATCTTCAATCAGTAATGTCAGCAAAACTATGTCCTGTTAGGTAATGATAGCTATGATTACAAGACACTTTAAATCCAAATAGGTCAAATACAGTGTTCAATAACACACAACAAAAAACATGAACAATACAAAACAAAACAAAAGTAAACAAATGCTATGTTGAGACCAATTGAAGGGCATGCATATAGATATCCCGCCCAAGAGAAGAGGAATCTGTGGTGGGGTTTATATCTTGTAAGGCAGCAAGAGCCTCAGCTGACAAGGGGCATGTAGTTTCTGGTACTATGACTCCATGTTCTGAATCAGCACCACAAGCTTCATGGCCATGCAAGTGTTCGATCTGTAATAGAAAATACAAAGTCGAACAAAATACTAGTATAACAATTGTCTTCTAACATACTGTGAGATTGAGTATTCATACTATGTTGGGTCGTAGTTATTTAGATACTTAATGTGCGTATAACCCGCTTTAAAAACTAATGTTTTGCTTGCTGCAATGTTTGGGACAAACCTCAGACAGATCTGGCTCTTGCACTGGTACTTGCATCCTCCCGATTCTCCAAAGCTGATTAGGGGTTAGGTTTCCCTCGGTCCTCAAGGGGTGGCAATTCCATGTCTCTACAAAGTTTTGAAGGTCTGCTTGTAGACGTGGAATGAAAATGTACCCAAGCAAGAAGAGGTGGACAGCATTAGAGAGGTCTACAAACCCCTCTTCTTCCAAGGTGTGAAGCATGTTGTAGTACTGAGATGTTACAGCGTTCCACACATCTCTCCATAGTCATTCCACTCTGCAAATAAGTTACATGGTGGTTAGTTGCATTGAGCAAAAAAAGTATGTACAAAATTACATTAGCGTGGCTACAAAAGTTAGAATCCAGTTGCCTGACCGTTGTTCTAGTGTTTATGAGGGAAAGCGTCTCTGAATTTTAATAGATTAATCAGCACCATGAATTGTAATGATTAGCCAGTCGACACCAAGGGCAGAAGTAATGCTTTTGTCAAACAGGTAGTCTGGACTAGTATCAGCTGTGTTGCCTGTGGCTTTATGTCTATTCCGCTAGATACCAGTCTACTTCAGGTAATACCTCAAATGAGATCAACAGGGCAGTTCTTCACGCCTGAAAATAACGGACGAGGCACCCCCGGGGGAGGATGTATGTGTAATACCCCCAGGAGAGACTGGTAGTTTGGGGGACTTGCAATCAGGTTACTATCAGGGGTCAAGCATAATCAAGCTTATTGTTGGGATGGATGTAGCTAACTGTAGGTAGGATGCAATGTGAACCCTGGATTGAGAGGAAGGTAATAACAGACCATCTTCACCTTTGGTTGTGCACGCTTTTCCCAGCTATAAAGCTGCCACAACCTGTTCCTCGTACAGTGAACATGGATCTTGCAATCTCCACATTCTCTACGCCTTGGTCACCGCGTACTCTGAATGAAAAAGAGCATTGTGAGATTAATTTGAAAACAATAATATTTGAAACTGGAAGGAGGGAGAAGGTCCTTACTTACCTTGATGGCCATCCATGTTTCTGCACACTCTCCATGAAAAACCTCAAGCCAATCTCTGCCTTATTATTCCCAGCCACATTGAGGTACAAAACCTGATTGAGGATAGGAATTAAAAATGTTAGATTCCAAGCAAAACTGAAAATGTAAACAACATGTAATCCAGTAGTTCAATTTAAAAATGGTAAAGCCAACTGTACCTTCCGGGAAAAGCCATCGATACCTCCAAACACCACTATGTTGTACCTTAAAATTATCAGATTGGATATTATCTCTGTGACAGGCAACCAACCATAGATAAGGAATGTGCAATTTTATTACATCCACCGTAATATGCTATTCAAACATCACCCCATCCAACCCATCATAAACCTAACATAACACTCATAAACCTACCATTAACTTCACAGTGCTTGAAATCGTATTTGTGCAGTAAAAATGGAGACAACCTCAGAAATAAAACACTACCTGATCAACTTGTGATTGGTGTCAATGTGGACAAGAGACAACGGAGCTGGGACAGAGTATGTCTGTCTGGCGATGCATGTCAACTGGATCATTCTTGAGATGATGCCTGCTCCATCAACACGCTGCAAGGATGACTTGACTCTACTCCATGTGACACGGTGTCCCATGGCCAGTAGACCCCCTTTCACCAGCCTATATCCAGCATCAGGCATTCTGGCCTTTATGGATCTCACCTTAAAGATCAAGTTTAAAGGTATTAAGTCACATATGGCCACTCTGTGACTGGTTTATCCAATTCCATCCTCCATCCCAACCCCACAGAACAACTGTTGACAACCAGAATGAATAACAAAATACAGCCAGACGGGGGAGGCTCAGCAGATAAACACCATCACTGATTCAAGTGGGGCCTAAGCAAAGACCATGGGATTTCAAATAAGGCAGCCCCAATCCAAATTCTCATATGTCACAGACACACCCTCTTTGGAGACTTTTGCCATTTTCTTATTATTCTGACCGTGCCCATTTAGGAGACATGGTGGCAGAAGTTCTGGTTGCTGATTTAACCATCTCTAAAGTAAAGATATATCTGGCCTAATTGATTAATGAAAAAGATTGTTTTTTAAAGCATCATGAATTTACTGTCATACTTGCCTTCATATCAAGGATATGGTCAGGAATGTCAGAGTAGCTGCTTCTGATTGAGAGACCGTACTCTCTCATCCTCCTACACAGGGTGGATCTTGAAATGCCATGAGCATTAGCCAGAGTGGTCAATGGTAGGTTGGTGCTCAAAAGATTTTCAATAACATCCCCTTAACCTTTAAGGAGGTGAGGACTCCCGTCCAGTGGCCATAATTACAGAGAGGTACGCCCCAAAGTAGCCGAAGAATCTGTAGCGAGTCTTCGGGTTTCGGGGCACACCTCTCTCGATGTCGTCTGAAATGAGAGAGAAATAATAGAGAGGTTCCATTATATCTCTGCAGGAGGAGATAAAAGCTCTGGAGAGCTCCTTCAGCGATAGACTGATTCACCCAAAGTGTGTGAAGGAACGCTATCGCAGGTCCTTCCTGCCTGCTGCTGTCAGGCTACATAACCAGCACTGCTCACAGTAAACTGCACCATTGACACTATGGACACTTTATGGACACCACAGCAGTCTGCTGTTTTTGCACATACAATCACTTGCTCCTTATGCACTGGTCATTTTCATTCACTGCTGCTCATTATTATCCACTTCCTATTATTATTATTGTTATTGTTATTGTTATTGTTATTGTTATTATTATTATTATTATTATTATTATTATTATTATTATCATTATTATTGTTATTGTTATTATTATTGTTATTATTATTGTTTTTGGTATTGGTATTTTTCGCCGTCTCTTGTATTTTTTGTACTTATTTGCATGCCTAGTTATTTAAGTTTTTTTTTAAGTTTAAATTTGAAATCTTTAATCTGACTTTCTCCTTGACTGCTGTAACACTGGAATTTCTCAATTATGGGATCAATAAAGGTGTATCTTAGATTATCTTATCTTATCTTATCTTATCTTATCTTATCTGCATAATGATGTAAATGAAAAGAGCAGTGTGTGTGTGTGTGTGTGTGTGTGTGTGTGTGTGTGTGTGTGTGTGTGTGTGTGTGTTTGGGCTACTTTTCATAGTTAAAAGGTAACCTATTTTAACCTCTTCCTTTTTTGGGCTACTTTTCATAGTTAAAAGATTAGTCAGCCCAGGATTAAAGGGCTACCTTCTCCATTAGAAAATTAGCCCAGATGAAATATGTTAACTTTGGCTGTTTTTTACTAAACTTTACTAAATGAAATAACTTAACACCCTGGAAACCTGGAAAGGAGGTAAGTTGTGGTTTGGGGGCACTTTGGTTTGCCTGTGTGATCTTAGAGCCTCTGAAAAATATACAGAGGCTCTAAGATCACACAGGCAGTAAGCCTCCACGCCACGTCACGGCAGTACCCATGCAGAGGTTTTTTTATTATTATTTTTTTTTATTTTGTTGTTGTTGTTTTTTGTTTTTGTTTTTCAACTTTAATTGAATTATGGTTTAGAAAAATATAAAAGCAAACAATACAAAATCAGAACTTGAAATATATACAATTAAGAAAAAACTGTAAAGAACAACAAACACACACTAAACACACACTACATCCTTTTAAGTAGAACAAGGGCCCTCCTCGCCCTAACCCCTTTTCTTGGGGAGAGCTTCTTCAGTGAGAGCCCCACCTTCTCCTTCACCGTTTTTGCCCAGGCCTGCGATGACATCCTGGCCATCCTTGGCGACTTCGCCTTCGGAAAAGAGAACAGGTATACAATGAGCTCAGTGAATTTGGACTGTTGCGTGATAGTGATTACATGGTTTTCACTTACTCTGCCCTCAGCAGCAGAGGTGGAAGCCGCAGCGGAGGAGGAGGCAGCAGTGGAGGTGGAGGCCACAGTAGAGGTGGAGGCTGCAGCGGAGGTGGAGGCCGCAGTGGAGGAGGAGGCCGCAGTGGAGGTGGAGGCTGCAGCGGAGGTGGAGGCCGCAGTGGAGGAGGAGGCCGCAGTGGAGGAGGAGGCAGCAGTGGAGGAGGAGGCCGCAGTGGAGGTGGACGCCGCAGTGGAGGTGGAGGCCGCAGCGGAGGAGGAGGCCGCAGTTGAGAGTTCTGCCTCTTCTTCTCTCAATGACAGCCATATAAACATGTCCCTCATCTGCTTTGCCCTTTTTACAGTTTTGTGCAGGGCGTAGAACTTCTCTTGGGTCTGTGCACTGTGGCACATAAAGGACGAGAGCTTCGTCCTCATCTCCTCATCATTAGTTTCAAAGTTCTACAAAAGACAAATTCATGTTTGGGTGAGTATGGATTAAATTTACCCCGTGAAAATCAAACGTCAGGTCTCTGTGATACTCACATATGTTGAGACGGCCGTCCTCAAGTCAAGGGGGCTGGGGGAACCTGGGAGGCCCATCTCGGTCCAGGCCTGGTGCACATATCGCACCAGGGGCCTCATTTATAAAAGAGTGCTTAGGATTCATACTAAAAGTCGACGTGCGCCCAAAAGCTGAAAATGGCGTGCGCCAAAAAATAATCTGATTTATAAAACCGTGCGCACGCACACTTGTACGCAATGTTCTCTTTATAAATCACAGACCTCCTGGAGTTGTGCACACCCAGATCCGCCTCATATTCCGCCCTCTACATGCCCTAGTTCAACCATAAATGGTCATGCAAATCGCCTCATGAATGCGATCTGCATATAAATAAGCCGGCATGCGAGTGTTCTCTTGTTGTGAGTCACGGCGACAGGTGTGAGAAACGAACCAAAAAACGGAATTTCTCCGAGACTGAGCTAGAGACCCTTTAACGGGAGGTGGAGGACTGAAGAAAGATTTTATTTGGTGGCCACAGCAGCGGGATCACTAATAAAAGAAAGCGAAAAAAAGTGGCAACACATCAACGCTGCTGATGCTGTCAGCTGTGTCTGTGGGACTGCACGGACAGTGACAGAGAAAAAAAAAAAGTGGTCTGATCTAAAGGTAGACCAAATATTTCTACTCCTTTACCAACATGTAGTTAATGTGTTGCTTTTAAATTTGAGGATGTTTGACATTGATGTGCGACATAAAGAATCACATTTATTAAAGGTGGAGGCAAAAAGGAGTATGTGCCAGTGCCATCTTGCGCAATTACGCACGAGGGTCACCGCAGTATTTATATGTTTATGGCAATTAGTCTGATCAGACACCCGGCCTGAATTACAGCATGAACCAGTGGTATCCCTGTCCCAAAATACAACGTGTAATTTGAAATACAATTCAAAGATGAAAGTGTAATAGGCGAACACGTTTCTTCATGCCGGTTTTGTCATGAACAGCACATGTCTAAGTAGGGCTGATGAAATGAGTATAACGGTTGTGCTTAATGGCTGTATTTCGAGACACGATAAATGCACTGGAAATATTTAGCTAAATAAATAAATATATTCCACGCAGTCGCGCCGTCCTCTCCCCCTCCTGCGCTCACAGAGTGGACAATTACACGTTAGAGGCAGTGCGGAATAAATACATATTTAAAAAGAATTTCAATTCAGGATTTGAGTTTGTTTTACAATGTTTTTATGAAACAATTATCACTCACTCCAAGCGCTGGCTTGGATTTAATTTCAACGATAACGTGGATCTAAGGTGGATATAGCGTGACATTAAATTTGTGTGAGACATCAATAATCTGACTCCACTTCTCCACCTCGCCGTCTGCGTCGCCACTTCCCAGTGTCTTCCAAAATGTGCGCACGCATGACTCAGTTTTTGCTTACAGGTGCGCACATTCTCCCGGCAAGTTTATTTTTATAAATCACAACCTTTGCGTGGTAAGTGGCGTACGCCACTTTCAAGCCCCGTTTTGTGTGTAAGCAAGCTTTATAAATGAGGCCCCAGGTCTTTGGCCTCCGCCCGGCCAAGCGATGTAAAAAAAAATTGTTTAGTGGCACAGACCGGTTGCGGAGCCGGAGCCACCGGGTGAACCAGGCATACTCCTCCAGCTCCAGGTAAATCTGCGCTGTCCCAAACTTTCGGACAGTTTTGTGATCCATGACCTGCAACAGACAGAGATGACAGAAAACAGAGAGCATGACCTGCAACAGACAGAGATGACAGAAAACAGAGAGCAGTCAATTGGATAAACACATGAAAACCAACCTACCAAAAATCAAAACCTGATTTTGAAAGTGATCACATTATAAAAAGGTTTGAAACTACACTGAAATTTACATTAATCAGGTAGCCACTCTCCTGGTCCCCCACAGCCTCCTTGACCTCCGACACCCTCATCCTTGTAAGGACCCCCGACCTGTGCCCATAGATGCTGCACAGGTAGGCAGCCAGGTAGCCAAAAAACCTGTAGCGGGTTTTAGGGTCTTTTGGCGGGGCCTTTTCGATGTCCTCTGAAATGAGAGTTAAAGAGAGAAGAGAATAATGAATAATGATGTATATCAGAAGACTAAAGCGTGCGTGTGTGTGTGTGTGTGTGTGTGTGTGTGTGTAGGAGAGAGAGATAAAGAGAAAGAGAGAGGCATTACAGACTTACCAAGGAGTGAAGGGATCTTGGCCTTGGCCAAGGCCTAGCATTTGGCCAGGTCGGCTTTGGCCACCAGTCTTTGGCCCTTCTGTTGTTTCACCATGAACTGGTGGCCCAGCACCGTGCGGCCCAGGTATTTATAAAGCTTTTTTAGCTCCTTGAAGAGCATTGTCACCTTCTGTGTCGACACCCTTGAATACTTATGCTGTATGTCCCGCACATACTCAACAAAGGATATGGCCTGACCCACATACAATATAATAGTTGTTGGGGCCAGGCCAAATGATCGTAGCAGAGCAGGGTAGCTGTGGAAAGACCAGTCTGGATTTAGTCTCTGTCATTCATTTGTTTTCAGTTCTTACTAAGGTTACGTCTTTCAAAGTTCACTACTTATGACTTGACCAGAAGAGGGTTGTCTAGGAACTCCCAGGTCCAATATTTGATCGAAGACCACCCGAGCATCATGTATTTGACAAACACTTTTGCCCGGGTGGTCTTCGATGTTGCATTTTCTTTCATTTTTGTGGTTCCCTCCGGGCAAGAAATAAAATCGGCATAGGACGCCATGTACTTGTCTGTGAAAATGAAACACGTGATGATGAATGTAGCATGAAAACACTCCACACACCTGAACAAATATAGAATGTGTAATTTCTTACCAACTAAGGTGCCGAAGCCTATGTTTCTCAGGTTTGAGGCCTTGCTTTTCCCTGAAAAATATGGTTTGAGGGCAGTTTTAATTGTCCTTAATTTGAGACTCAGCCCTTCTTCCTAGGAAAAAAACAATACAAAACAAAATTAACATGACCACATGCCCTCCTTGGTTCAAACCTTGGTAAAGATTTGTGAAATTATTAATGAACTAAACACTCACCTCACTGGTGCTCTGCTCCGGTCTGGAAGCAGCAGCAGCAGCAGCAGGAGGGACGGAAGAAGAGGCCTTCCTCTTCTTAGGCGCTGGTGGCTGCTGCTCGGCCTGTTCCTCCTGCTCCTCCTCACCACTTTCTTGGCCAGAGGTTCCAAGCGGTCCCTCCTGCTGCTGCTGCTGCTGCGGCTGCGGCTGCGGCTGCGGCTGCTGCTGCTGCTCCTCCTTCTCCTCCTCCTCCTCCTCCTCCTCCTCCGCTGATGAGCTGTCAGAGGAGGAGGAGGAGGCTCCCGCCAGCTGGTGCTGCTGCTGCTGCTGCTGCTGCTGCTGCTCTTCTTGCTCCTCCTGCTCCTCCTCCTCCTCCTCCTCCTCCTCTGAGCTGTCGGAGGAGGTTGACCAGGCTCCCCCCTGCTGCCGCTGCCGCTTCTGCTTAGTCAGGAGGAGGAAAGACAGGATAGACAGATAGCTTTTACTGTCCAGTGTGCCATGCCATGACAACAACCAGCAAGAGAAAACAGGACTGCAAATGAATGATGATGTACTCATTTTTCATTTACTCACATTGAGGTCAGCAATGACCTTACGGAGGTCTTGCACCTCTCTTTCCAATTCTGTGATCCGTTGCTGATTGGTCTTGCAGGAGGCATTCTGGCAAAGCCCCTG
Source organism: Epinephelus moara (assembly GCF_006386435.1). Lineage (NCBI taxonomy): Eukaryota > Metazoa > Chordata > Actinopteri > Perciformes > Serranidae > Epinephelus > Epinephelus moara. The sequence goes on along the minus strand of NW_026078619.1, from coordinate 8,481 downwards.
CCCGGGCTCCTCCTCCTCAGACTCCTCCTGCAAGTCCAACGTGCTAACCATTGTTGGGGTGGGATTGGAGGCCCTCAGGGCAACCAGCTGCCTGATGGCAGCAGCCCGTTTGAGGGCCTTTATCTCTTTAGCCACCCTCCCTCTGCTGACGTCCTGGTGGCGGCGAACGTGTTTCTCGAGGTGGAGAATGTGCGGGGAGCAGAGGGGGAAGGGGCATGGCCCAGCCTCAACCGTAACCCGGCCAGTGGCCAGGTTGTTCAAGATGCTCCGCTCTTTAGTGTTGAGAAGGCCGTGGGTCTGTCGGAGATGCTTTGACAGGGCCCTGAGTTCACGCCCACAAATGGGGCATTCCCCCGATGCCTTCGTTTTTGTCATCTATAAAAGTAAAGAAAGGAAAAATCATTCTGTGATGAGGGAACTTTCTCTGTCAGCTGCAACATCCCTCAGCAAGTGCACAAGTAAAAAGGAAAGGAAATTAAGAAAAAAAAAATAATGAAGACCCCACTAAGCCACCGACGCCCCGCTACAGTATTTTCTTAATAAAAGGGAATTAAGAAAAGGGTAGAGAGGCGAGAGGTGACAATAATTGGGAGCTTTAATGAGTGTCTGCTCCTAATCTTGTGTTTGCTTTCTACCCATCACTAGAATAAGTTAACCTCCTCCTTTGCTGTAACCTTGACTCTACCCATGCACTGCCGCGCTGTCCTCCAGCGCACACTCGCAGCGCGTGAGCAGCAGACGCGCTGGCGCCGCTCATTAAAGCTCTCAATTATTGGGGCTTTCTTTGCCAAAACTCGACCAAAAACATTAAAAACATTTAATAAACGTCCATCTTTAACCAAATACGGACACAAATGAACCTGTTGAGTGATTTGGTGTCCTAAATCGTCAAAAAGCAGAGTTTAACTTCAGTTAGTTCAACTAAGATGACAAAAACTATATAAAACTAAAAAATATTAAAATACTACTCACCCTCCAGTCCTGGATAAAACTCGCCGAAAATGAAAATGAATGTAGTCCGTGTATCTCTGTGTGTGTATTGTAGTGTAAAAGTCAAAACCCTCACCCTCATCAGGTGTTAAGACCACACATGTTAGTGTGTAGACTTCTACAAGAAAACTAATGCTGCATTTATACATAATATGCAATGTAACTGTGTGAACTCTTAGTGACATCCCAGTTGTGAACTCTTATTGACTCATATGACTTATCACGCGCTGTGTACTGATATAATGCATCAACCTACACTCACATGATGTTGTGAACTTACAGTGACACTCATACAAGTTACCACGTGCTGTGTGAAAGAAGATAGAACACTCACTTGATTGTACTGCCTAATGCACTTAAGAATTATATTACACTCACTTGATTGTACGACCTAATGCACTTAAGAGTTATATTACACAAGAAAGGTCACACACACACACTCAAATGATTGTATTACTTGATGTACATGTAATGAGTCATATTACACGGAAGCACGAGGGACTGTAGCATGAGAGTCCCCAGAGATCACATGTTTTTAAAAAATAGAGTGAGAGCGATTCCGGAAATACTGGTGGCAGATTCCAGTTTGAGCCAGAACAAAGGCAAAGTCTGCTACCAGTAAAAACGGATCGAAATGGGAAGGACTACAGAAATGGGTGGAGATCTCTTCGACCTCCACCAGCATATAAGCCAGAGCACCGAAAGCAGAAGTCAGTCGTCCTCCGGAGGCTGACTCATGAGTTTGTCTGTGTTGTTGCCTGTGAACACAATAAACTCGATTGCATCAGATTCTGCCTATCTCCAGTGCCTTTTTTAAGTACCTGCCAGCCGAACCTAAGATACTGAATTGACAACAGAAGACTTTTTAGAAGAAACAAGGAGGACAGGATCGGGAGCCGCCAGGCCCAATTCCAGGCACCGATTTTTGTCACTTCAGTATCTCTCTCTGTCTCCTGCGTCCCGTCACCTCTCGTCTCTCTCTCTCTCTCTCTCTCTCTTAGCCACTATTTTAACCCTTGTGTTACCCTTCAAAGTTACTCCGACCGTGCGTCATAGCAAGAAGCCACGCATATCACGTGAAACAGCGGAATCATAGCTTTCCGACAAGACCAAGCACTTGATAGTCCAATGTTTTCACAGCAAAAAAAAATGATAAAGTTACACTAAAATGATGTATAACAGAGCTTTCACACAGCTCTACACACACATTACACACAGGCGTGGTGCGCGGCCCGTCTCGCGGGGCCCTCGTCCGCGGCGCCTCGCGCGTCGCCGGGCGTGGGTTTTCGCGGGGCGGTGTACGACGCCGCGCGGAAGGCTGGCCGGCGGAGGGGATCGGGTATGGCGGTCGGCAGCGGTGACCCTGGACGCGCGCCGGGCCATTCTCGCGGATCTCCCCAGCTACGGCGCCTAGCAGCTGACTTAGAACTGGTGCGGACCAGGGGAATCCGACTGTTTAATTAAAACAAAGCATCGCGAATCCTGGCCGGAAACACGTGGAGCGTGGCCGTGTTTCCCCAGGTCCGCAGTGCATGTGCTGGAGATAGGCATGCACTCCCCCTACTGCCCTGCTGCTTTCCCCAAGCGGGAGGGTGGTACCTGCGATGTGATTTCTGCACAGTGCTATGAATGCCAAAGTGAAGAAATTCAATCAAGCCCGGGTAAACGGCGGAAATACCTGCCGGACGTGTGCTGGATGATAGGCACGTCCGGTGGTCCTATGGACTGTGCGTGTGCACGGACACGCGCAGTTCCACAGCTGCCCTCTGCCGGTGTGTCTGATGTGATGGCATGTTGGTGGAGTGGTGGCGACAGTTGGTTGGATCACACCTCCACATGGTGGTCTGCGGTAACGCCCCTGACAGGGCGGCTAAGTTGATCCGTGATTTCCCCATTAAACTGATCGGATTGCTGTGTATCTTTGGTCGCGTGACTGGGATACTTTGGTTTTCCGCGATTGAGGTTCGCAGGCTTTCCCATGCCTTCATCCCTTTAAGTTCAGACTCAGGGCGCAGTGAGCGACGCTGGTATAAGCCACCAGTGTAGTCGGGGAGGGGCGGAGGGCCCCGATTGTGGCATGTACGGGGGTATGTCACCTGTTCATGTTTACCGCTCTATTGACATACAATTTTACTGCAGTCCTGGTTGGCTAGTTGGTTCTGAGAAGCCCGCAGTCGTGGGGGGCGGTTGTAGGGGCTCCGGCCTTCCGTCTGCCTGGTTGTATGTCGGTGGCGGGCCGTCGCGTCCTGTGCCATGGCCGATCCTGGGGGTGTACTCGCTCCCTGTGGTCGGTGTAGGCCTGGGGGGTGGCGGTTCCGTCGTGTGCATGCAATTAGTGCGTCAATGGGTGACTGTGGCGGCGCTGTCGTGATTCCGTGCCATGGCCAATTTTGAGGGGAATTGGTGTAGGCCTGGGGCGTGATGGTTGTCCGTCGCTGAGCGTCCGGCGACTTAGTCTCGCGCCTCACCGGGGGCGATCGTCGCTTGGTCCTGTGTCATGACCAGGTGTAAGGTTAGGGTTTTATCATGAGAAGTTGGCCTTTTTTGCCTGGCTTTACCTACAAGTTGAATGTTTTTCACAACATTTACTATGTTGGGCCTGCCATCCATTCATGTGTATTGGGGCCATTTTGCCAGTAAGCCAATATCGCAGTGCCAGTATCCAGGTATGCAGTTATTCATGGTAGTTGCATTTTTGGGCACCAGGGGGCACTTGATCAAGACTCTGGAGGCCAATATCTCAGTATCGTCCAGTTTATCTTTATTAGACCCTAACAATATGAATCTTGGGCCCACAGGGTCCACTCATTTAAAATGCATTGGAGTTGTCTGCAATGCTTTCTATGGGCCGCCAGAGTGACTCTAGGGACCCACAGTGACCTGCATGTCCCCCAGAATAAAAATGCTTCATGTAACCAATTTCATGGTCTACAAGGCTCCCCAAAAACCCCTGATAAACTCTGGGTGGGCCAAAATACATATGCATTTCATGGCCTTCTCAGTGGTCTGCAAGGTACCCAAATAGCCACTGAACAACCCTGAGTGGCCCCTAGGGCCCAAAAATATAACAGTTGTTTTTTTGCCATCTGAGTGGTCTGCAAGGGGTCCCAATGGCCCCTGACAGTCCCAAAAGGCCCCTGGAAAATATTAGTCCTGGAAAGTATCCAGAAGGTATGGGACTTCAGGAATCAGGATTGACACATCTCTCATGGTCTGCTGTTTACATTTGAGCTTATATAGATGTTTTTTTTTACTTTCAAGGGTCAATGTTGTAGAAAATGGATCTTTTTGCATTATACAAAGGAAAAAAGTGGCCATGGAGGCCCCTAGGGGCCAAAAAAATTGCTAATTTTGTGGCCCACAAAAAAGACGGAGGTCTGAAAATGAACTAGAAGACTCTTGAGATTTGCAAAATCATATTCTGGTAGCAGTAGGTTGCTTGCTCCTCTAAAACCAAAAGTAGCTTTAGGAATGCAACTTCAATGATATTATTCTTTGAATGTGCTGAACTGAATGTGATGCCTGAAAGTCTCAGCTCATTTCATACAATTTGGGGCCAAAAGTTAAATTTTGCCCTTGTTTCTTTACTGACTTGTAGAGGACACTCTGCTGTAGGACATACACAAAAATGCAACTCTAAGCTCCTTCTGGGGCCCCCAAAGTAACCACAACAAATACAACCAGTGTATATTTTAGGTTAAAGGAATTGCAGAAATTGAAATTGTTTTTTTCAGTGTATATACTGAGAGGATGGTATCCAATGCCCTTTGAACTTGACTGAGGCCTTTCCAGACCAGTTGCTCTTGAAGTTGAAGTAGCTTTAGAAATAACTTGCAGCCTCCAACGTCTAGAACCTGGTTTGGACATGTTTTGTCACTGATTCTACACTCCATGTGGGCCAGTCCTGTGGTGGTTTGAACCCTCTCAGTCTTTCCATCTGCCAATGAGGTCCATATTTGGCCAAACAGGTCAAAGTTATTCTCGAGCCACCTTTGTACTTTTAATAAATAAAGGGTCTATACTGTAATGTTGGATCTGACCAATAGTGCAGAATCACTGACTAAACATTTCTAAACCAGTTTCTAGAAGTTGGAGGCCCTAATTTATTTCTAAGTTATTTCTCCTAGTTCAAGTTTCAGGCCTCCATCTGCTTTGGTGACCAAATGAGGTCAAAAGAGCAACTGGTCTGGGAAGGCCTCAGTCAGTGTCAAAGGTCATTGGAGATCATCCTTTCATTGTATATATTAAAAAAAAATCTGCAATTGCAATTCACAGGACATGGTCCTTGGTGGGCCTAGATAATGTTTATAAACTTTGGTGGATGTAGCCCCAAGGATTCACTTAACAAGACAATCCAGCACCAACACCTACAGATGGTCTAAGGGTGTATAAGTCTAAGGGCCTGGATCTTTCTTGGTCCAACCAGAGAAACTTTTTTTCCTCTCAAGCTAGAAGTCTTAAAGTTTTGTCAGTGATTTTGCACTCCACGTGGGCCAGTCCTGTGGTGGTTTGAACCCTCTCAGTCTTTTCATCTGCCCATGAGGGGTCACTCCATTTGAATGTTTTCAACAGTTTTAGGCACATAAATGGGCCAATATAGCTCCTGTTGCAGAAATTTCAGCTTTCTATGTACCAGGGGGAAAATGCTAGAGGCCTCATGAATCAGCCAGTGTATTTTTAGGTTAAGGGAAGAAGTTGCAGCAGCTGGTTTTTTGTTAGTGTATGTACTGAGAGGATGGTCTCCAATGACCTTTGACCTTGACTGAAGCCTTCCCAGACCAGTTGCTCTTTTGACCTCATTTGGCCACCAAGGCAGATGGAGACTTGAACCTTGAACGAGGAGATCCCTGAGATGTGTAAAATCATGTTATCCAGGAAGCATGTTGATTGCTACTAATAGACTGGAAGTATCTTTAGAAATAACTTAGGGCCTCCAACTTCTAGAACCTGGCTTGGACATGTGATATAAGTGCTTCCTGACAGATTCAGCTCATTTAGAGTGTGATGGAATTTTGCATTCTTTGTAGTAACATCTAGAAAATCTTACACTCTTATATAGTTTGATCTTGTACTTTCTGTAGTTAGTCTGTAGCCTGAACTGTGTACTGCTGGAATGGCCAAAAGGATGGTCTGGTCAACTCTGCTGTTACGACCCCGCTGTTTATAACCCCCTAAGTAGAGAAGAGATTATACCTAGATGTAAAATCCTGAAAGGGGTTTACAATCTCTTTTGTATTACACCAGATTGTTTTCTAATCTGTTAAGGAAGTTCTGTGTTTCTTCATCAAAGGGCCAGAGGCATGTCAAACAGTATAAGAACGGGGTGAAACATTTGGTCAGGGGGCACAACTCTGAACTGCTTACTGCCATGTGGTTCTGTGTGACGTTCCCTCTCATGCTACCTTTCCAGTCTTGTTTTTTGACTCTCTACAGGCAGATCGAGAATTTCAACAACAAGGAGGACATTTCCGCAACAGGAGCTATATTGGCCCATTTATGTGCCTAAAACTGTTGAAAACATTCAAATGGAGTGACCCCTCATGGGCAGATGAAAAGACTGAGAGGGTTCAAACCACCACAGGACTGGCCCACATGGAGTGCAGAATAACTGACAAAACTTTCAGCCTGAGATCCCTGAGATGTTTAGCTAAACCCTGTAAAGATTTAAATGCTAGGATTAACCAGCACTGCTCTAAGTAGACCACTCATACACTCGGACTCAATAATAAACTGTTATGTGTAATAGATACTCAAACATGCAGATTTTTTAAATTATCCATTATGCACCGTTGCCATTGTCTTGCCGTTGTTTCTGTTTGTCACTGTATGTCACTGTATGTCATTGTTATAGTTTTTTTTGTCTTTTTCCTGTTTATATTGTATATACTGTTATATTTATGTATTATTCTCCTATCCTCTTGCTGCTGCAATAACCAGAATTTCAACACTGTGGGACGAATAAAGGCTATTCTATTCTATTCTATTCTATTCTATTCTATTCTATTCTATTACCGGACTTATGAACTGCGGAAAAATAAATTCCACTATTTTTCAAGTTGAGCAGTTCTATTGAACACATCAAATTCAAGGAACTCTGTATGGTGACTGAACATTTTAATGTTGCATAAGTTTTGAACAGTTTCTATTTCCTCCTGCCTTCTCCTTTCTTCCCGTCATTCTTGAAATTTCCTTCTCTTCAAAGGCATCTTCCAGGTTTGTGCTGCTCCACTTGATCCTTCTCCACTTTCCCTCTCACTCTTCTCCAGATGCTCCTCTTTTATCTTTCTCTTTTGCACTTCTTTAACTTTACTCCTCGTCATCACTGCAGGCTCATCTTGAATCTTTGTTTCTCTCTTCTTTCCCTTTTCACTCTTACTCTCCATGTTCTCCAAAGTCTTCTCTTGAATCTTTGTTTCTCTCTTCTTTCCTTTTTCACTCTTACTCTCCATGTTCTCCAAAGTCTTCTCTTGAATCTTTGTTTCTCTCTTCTTTCCCTTTTAACTCTTACTCTCCATCTTCTCCAAAGTCTCTTCCTGTCTCTTTTCCTCTGCCTTTTGTCCTTCTTCACCATCACTCTCCATCTTCTCCAAAGTCTCTTTCTGTGTCTCTTTCTCTGTCTTTTGTCCTTCTTTTAGCTTATCTTCTGTCTTATTTCTGTCTTCACCTTCAATCTTTGACTTCTCCAAATAGCCCTCATCCACTTCACCTTCTTTTTCTTGTCCTTCATAATCTCCCGGTCTTTCTTCAGGCAGGCTCTTGTGCAATGTTGTGTCTCCCACTGAGACTTCATTCTCCAACAGCCACTCTTTGGACACAGTTTCCCCCATGGATCCTTTATGTTAAGTAAATAATGATTGGTTACTATTGAAAACTGTACCAGTATTTATCCTTTGCATTGTACTATGTATTTACCTGAGGGAATCATCTGTCCAACTGTGGATCCAGCCTGGTGTTCAATGTTGTCACCTTAAAAGTGTATAATAAATACATAAATGTATTATAACATGCAACTTTTCTTGTCCAGGCTCTATTACTTCACTTTGTCATATTTTCCCATAATTACCAGATATTGGCATGATGACTTTAAAGAAAGATGACTGGTGGAAAATCATCTTGTTCACCATATTGACTCGGTCACACACAGTTTTTGTTGAGTGAATTGTCAAAATCTTTGCTGTTCCTGGGCTTACAAAAGCCTGCTGCATCTAAAAAAAGAAAAAGAAATAAGATGTTAAAATATTTTCTAGATCATGTAGCTCGTCAAAGCATGTTGTAAACACTTTAGAAAGCCACTAATTATTAACAAAAAGCGAGCAGATCTACTTCACAGTCAGAAGTTATCATTTTGATTTGTTGGCCTCATAGAAACAGATTTTATCACCTACACACAATGGCAAAGATCCAACATTTACGTAAGAGTCCCTTTATTGTAAAGAATGGACCTGATGTCTAAACAAGTCTGTTTACTGTAAAATACTTTTTCTGACATGA
>NW_026078618.1:33773-40989 GCF_006386435.1 Epinephelus moara | reverse complement strand
CAAAAGTTTATGGATAAAGTGTAGGCCTTTGTTAGAAATCCTTGTACGGCACAACATACTATACAACTTTTTGGCCTTTTCAGTCTTTTTTCACCTAAGCTCCCTCAGCCCTCTTACTCTACAACTTTTTAGCCTTTTCAGCTTCTTCAAACATTGAACTTCATGTTCAGCTACAGAAACTGTTCAGCTATCAATATGTTCAACTTTTTAAGCTCTTTCAGCCTTTAACTTTTCAATTTTTCAGCTTTTCGGCCTTTTCAGCTTTTCGGCAGTACATTCAGCAGATTTCACCTCAGCATTCACACTGTATTTTCGCAGGAAATGCAATGTTTCTAGTTATTATTATTATTCCTGATTCCGTACACTTTTTGGCTCGCTTCTCCTCCTTCAAATTTTGAGCTACAGAAACCATTCAACTATCAAAATGTGCAGCTTTTTTAGGACATGATCGCGTCTATTTTTCTCGTTTCTGCCTTTTATACTTTTGGAAATATTCAGCTTTTTCTGCAAATTTTTTCCCATTCATCCTTATGGGACATTTTTCAAATTTCATTCTACTATAACTTCAGCATACCTTCAGCTATTGAAACCGTTCAACTTTTAAAATGTTCAGCTTTTCAACTCTTCAACTTTTTCAGAAATTCAGCTTTTTCAAAAAATAATTTAACATTGATCCTTATGGGAAAATCTTCAAATCCTCTTCAAAACTCATCGCCTTTCAACCTCTTGTTGTCCCTCATACTTTGAGCTAGAGATACCATTCAAACTTTAAACAAGTCACAAGACCTTGAACTATTGGACTTTGAAGTGACAAAAATTGGTGCCTGGAATTGGGCCTGACGGCTCCCGACCCTGTCCTCCTTGTTTCTTCTAAAATGTCTTCTGTTGTCAATTCAGTATCTTAGGTTCGGCTGGCAGGTACTTAAAAAAGCACTGGAGATAGGCAGAATCTAATGCAATCGAGTTTATTGTGTTCACAGGCAACAACACAGACAAACTCATGAGTCAGCCTCCGGAGGACGACTGAAAATCGGCTTTCGGTGCTCTGGCTTATATGCTGGTGGAGGTCGAAGAGATCTCCACCCATTTCTGTAGTCCTTCCCATTTCGATCCGTTTTTACTGGTAGCAGACTTTGCTTTTGTTCTGGCTCAAACTGGAATCTGCCACCAGTATTTCCGGAATCGCTCTCACTCTATTTTTTAAAAACGTGATCTCTGGGGACTCTCATGCTACAGTCCCTCGTGCTTCCGCGTAATATGACTCATTAATTTAATTTAATTTTATATACTTTATTAATCCCCGAGGGGAAATTCAATTTTCAATTTTTCATTCTGTTGTCAATTACACACAGGTCCGAACACACACATGCACAAACTGGACCTATACATGCACAAAGTGGAGAGATGTCAGAGTGGGCTGCCCATGACAGGCGCTCTGAGCGTTTGGGGGGTTCGGTGCCTTGCTCAGGGGCACTTCAGCAGTGCCCAGGAGGTGAACTGGCACCTCTCCAGCCTTGCTCAGGGGCACTTCAGCAGTGCCCAGGAGGTGAACTGGCACCTCTCCAGCTACCAGCCCACACTCCATATTTTTGGTCCGGACGGGGACTTGAACAGGCGACCCTCCGGTTCCCAACCCAAGTCCCTATGGACTGAGCTACTGCCGCCCCATTACATGTACATTAAGTAATACAATCATTTGAGTGTGTGTGTGTGACCTTTCCCGTGTAATATAACTCTTAAGTGCATTAGGCAGTACAATCAAGTGAGTGTAATATAACTCTTAAGTGCATTAGGCAGTACAATCAAGTGAGTGTAATATAATTCTTAAGTGCATTAGGCAGTACAATCAAGTGAGTGTAATATCTTCTTTCACACAGCCCGTGGTAACTTGTATGAGTGTCACTGTAAGTTCACAACATCATGTGAGTGTAGGTTGGTGCATTATATCATTACACAGCGCGTGATAGGTTATATGAGTCAATAAGAGTTCACGACTGAGATGTCACTAAGAGTTCACACCGTTATATTGCATGTTATGTATAAATGCAGTATTAGTTTTTGTAGAAGTCTACACACTAACATGGTTATATAACTATTTGTATCTTACCCAACTTATATGGTCTAACACCTGATGAGGGTTTTGACTTTTACACTACAACTTGTATTCAGTTTTTAAAAATCTTGTACCGTTTTGAAAAAATCACAGTTTTAGTTTTAAGGATTTTCAGCCCTTCTCAGACTTTATAATGNGTGCACCTAGTTTATTACCATGGCAACCGCTGTGCCACACAAACTCACAGAAACATTATGTGTGTGTGTGTGTGTGTCTACATCTTACATGCAGACATGACAGTCACGCAATTTGACCCATTCTCACACCACACGCCACACTGGACATTTCTCACGCTTATATTTCCCCATTCAATACTCTATATTTTTTTCATCATAATAAACTTTGGTCCTTGCGGCTTGCCGTAGTTCGAGTAACTCTGATTGACTGACCGAGATAACCAATCCCAGACCAATCCATCAGTCCTTTGTGCCTAAATCTAACCAACCACGGAAGGCACCACGCAATATAAACCAATCAGAAGCAACGTAAGGCGGGTCTTGGCGTCTCTAACTATCTTTCACACACAACAGCACCGACATTCAAAACCCCCTTGACGTTCTCCTGCTTGGTACTTCCTCAGTCAAATGCTGATGCAGAACGAGTTTTGTCTGAACAAAACCAAAACCCGAAACAGTTTGGCTCTTGAGGGAACTCTATCATCCATCATGACAGTGAAGATGGCGAGCCTTGAGCCACAATGTTTTAAGTGGGAGCCCCCTGCCTCTGTCATCAAGGCATCAAAATCTGCGACAAACACCTACAACATGAGACATGTCCCCAGCTAAATGATGGAGAGTTGGTTGAAATGAAATATTGACAAACAAATGTATTTTGTCAAAATTCTTGTTACAATTTTCATTTCTAATTTGTGGTTAATTAAGACTAGCATTAGGAGGCCACAGTGAAGGGAGAGCCGCTGGTATGGAAGTTTTTCTGTGCCATCTGAGTTTGAATATGAATTTGACCCGGCTCTCAATATTATTATTATTAATACACACACACAGATGTAGAGCACATCTTGAGCTGAGTAGAATTAATTAATATTGATCAGAGCAGTGTTGAAACGGCATTATGGACCAAAACACTGCAGGTGCCCACAATATGGGTTTAATGTATTAATAATAATAATATTGAGGGCCGGGTCCGGGGATCGAACCGCCGACTTTATGGTCAGTGGACAACTCGCTCTACCGTTTGAGTACGGTATGGCTTTTTTTTTTTCATAGGGACTGGTACGTCTGAATGCATGTGTGTCTGTTGCACTGAGAGCGGGCGCGTGCGTGTGCGCCTGTGTGTGTGTGTGAATCTGATCACTCTCTCCCGCTGTTGTTAGGCAAACAAGAATGACAGATATCCGTCATCTGATTTGACAGTTGATACAAGAGGACTCCTATTTATGCTGCTATTTATGCCGGTGTCTGTGTCATCAGGTTGTGAATGATGAATCGAGACAGGGATCGATTGCTTCTCCCTGGTTACCCGGATGTGAGTCTGGTTCTTTTGACACTGAATCTTTTGAAGTTGAATTTTTTGAGATGTTGAATTCTTTTTACACTGAATTTTATTTAGAAACTGAATTTTTTTACACTGAATCTTTTTTTTTTTAAATGTTGAATTTTTTTACATGTCGAATTTTGAAAAACTGAATATTTTGAGACTTATTTTTTTTACACTGACTTTATTTCAACATTGAAAAAAAATCAGAGGCAAAAAAAATTTCAGTGCTAGAAATTTGATGGTTTTTAAAATTCAAAGTCTGATTTTGATGCTGAAAAATTCAATCTTAGAAATTCATATTCAAACTCAGACGGCACAGAAAACCTTCCATACGCTGGCATGGAGGTGAGGACATCAGTCTTAAGGTATAAATCGACGTTAAAACAGGCCAAATCGATGTTAAAAAAGGCCAAATTTTTTTCGCCGGCCAAACTCGTCCTGTTACTAGAGTCTCACTCTTGTCATTTTCTGAAACTTGGCAGCCCTGCAGATATCCAACATTTCAGTATTTTTGGATTTTACCTGATTGCTGGTTGCTGCCACACCTCCGTCCATGATTCCTCCTCAACTTTTGCTCTCTTCCTGCCCTTCCCACACGGAGGATATGGGTCTGCTCTGATTGGCTGAAAAGTTAATGACTGCACTGATTGGCTGCTCCAGTGTGTCAGTCATGTGGATTTTCTTCACTTTTCTGAACTGGCCTCAAAGTTTCTGCATCATCCTGCATTGTGTTCTGCTAAATCCAAACAGGTTTTGAAAGGTTTCAGCTCTTCTCCAGGTAAGAGTCAATTTCTGGTTTGTAGTCCACTTTCTGTTTCCTTTTCCTGTTACATTGCTGTAATGCTGCACAATTACACCACACTTTTACACTTCTTCTTGCTAAAATGTTGTTCAGGTGTGGATTTGTGGCCCACTTTGGTCTCTTTTGTAGATAAAGTTTTACTTTAGTTTGAAATCTCTGAGCTATGATTGGCGGAGGTGGAGGTAAAAGTTCCGCGAGTGAATCTGTCCATTTTGTCTGTATACCAGAGGCGGCTGGCCTATAGGGGGCGCTGGGGCTCTGCCCCACCAGCTGTGGAGGGTATTTTTTTTTTTTTTTTTTTTTTTTTTTGCTTAGCGTCAGTTTTACTTAATAGTAGGCTATGTGTGTGCCTACATGCAATTTAAATCATTCAAACAACATTTCCACCAACTGACACTCATTAAACAGTGAATTTCCACTGACCTACAGTGTATCATTCTCTCACGGGGCGCTCGGCAAAGTGCCCCTGACCTGCAGCTCAATAGCCAATCCGGTTGTGGTTGCTAGGGGAAAATTATTAATGATTGGCCTATCAACGTCACCAAATTTAATGCCCGTGGGGCGCTGGAAATGTAGCCCCAACTGCTACGTAAAATGCGTGAAGGTTTATGATTGCTAGAGCTACGTAAGGAGCCAGCGATAGTTTTTTTTCGTAGTGCGACATCCAGACTCTGTCCTACAGCGGGAGAAAAAAAAAACATACGGCGACGAGGGAGAGATGATGGCGATGACGAGTGTTCACGAGCAGCTTCCACCAAATTCGGTGAAATCATTATTAATGTACCCTTTTGCGAGGCGGACGACGGAGGAAAAACTTCTCGTTAAGGAGCTGGGACCCGACAAGCCTGAAATTAACATTTCCCAGCAAACCAAGGAGAAGGATAAACTGTACAAACGGAGTTTTTGCCGGAGCTGGTTCAACCGTAAGACGTGGCTGACAGGTTGTGGAGAAGCAAATGCACTTTTCTGTTTCCCCTGTATCCTCTTCAAAAGTGACAAATGTGATTCGACTTGGACAAAGACTGGACTAACTGACTTAAAGCACCTCTCTGAACGGATCAAGAAGCACGAGAGATCCAAAGTTCATATGGAAAACTGCGTGAAGCTAGCTGTGCTCGGAAAGATTAGCATAGCAACGCAGCTAGATGACGGGCACCGCATTGCTGTGAGAAGGCACAATGAAGAGGTAGATAAAAACCGTAATATTTTATCCAAGATAATCAACTGTGTGAAATTTTGTGGTGCTTTTGAATTAGCAATGCGGGGACATGATGAAACGGATTCCTCAGACAACGCCGGGATATTCAGAGGTTTAGTCGACTTAATGGCATCCATTGATCGGGACTTGAGGGAGCACCTTGAAAATGCGACCGTATTTAAAGGCACCTCGAAGACAGTTCAGAACGAGCTCCTGGACTGTATGCTGGCAGTTCTGAGAGAACAGATCGTAGATGAAGTGAAGACAGCCAAGTTTTTAGCTATCCAAGCTGATGAAACTACTGACATCTCCACACACTGTCAGCTAGTCCTGGTACTAAGGTACATTGATGGACGCAACAATATACAGGAGCGGTTCTATGAATTCATCAAGCTACCCAACAGCTGTGCGGATTCAATAGCCGGTGCCTTATTGGAGAGGCTGCACAGCATCCTTCCCGAGGGACAAGAAAAAAAGTTGATCGCCCAGGCATATGATGGGGCTGCGGTAATGAGGGGTGCCACTGGAGGAGTGCAGCGAAAGGTACAGGACATCTACGCAAACGCTCACTACATTCACTGTTATGCCCATCAGTTAAACCTGGTAATGCAGCAGGCAACCTCCCACATCCCTCAGATCAGTCACTTTTTTACTGACATGGGGGGATTTGCTTCTTTTTTCTCAAAATCGAGCAAGAGAACTGCAGTGCTAGATGAGATGGTGGCGCACCGACTTCCAAGTGCATCGTCAACACGTTGGAACTTCAACAGTCGTGCAGTCAACACAGTCTATGAGCACAAGAATGATCTGGTGAAGTGTTTTCAGACCATCCGGAACAGTGAAGCATTTCATGGCCCTACGAAGAGAGAGGCTGGAGGCTATGTGAGAATGCTGGAAGATGAAGCTTTCTGTTTTTTCCTAGCCTTGTTCCATAAGATCATGCCACAGGTGGACATGCTGTATAATCAGCTCCAGAAGAGAAACATCGATGCTGTCTACATCGCAGGAATCACCCAGACATTCATGAACCGCATGCAGGCTATCAGGTATGTTAAATGCATTAATATGTAGCCTAGCCTAATTGTTAATTCTCTGCATAAATTATGTGTAGCCTTAAATGCTGATATGTCATCTTATTCAAATAATTAATGTATCTGTGAAGTTCAGATTAAATATTATTGCTAGTAATTATAACAACCTTGGGTTTGGTTAATATATCCCTAACCAGTTTTCACAACTGATTCATAAAACTTATGATCAGGGAAGCTGTTCCTAATCTGGCTGAGGATGAGGAGTACAGGGGACCTGTTCAGGAGCCACCCGCAAAGAAACAGAGAACATTGGGAGAAGACACGCAGCACCATTTGGCACTGGAGGTAAGCACTTGCTTACACACACAGAGGAACAGAGACACAGAGACACACAGAGGAACAGGCACACACAGAGAGACAGAGGAACAGACAGACAGAGACACACAGAGGAACAGACACACAGATACACACAGAGGAACAGGCACACAGAGACACACAGAGGAACAGGCACACAGAGACACACAGAGGAACAGATACACAGAGAGACACAGACACACAGACAGACAGAGACACAC
>NW_026078618.1:31446-32922 GCF_006386435.1 Epinephelus moara | reverse complement strand
AGACACAGAGGAACAGACACTCAGAGACACAGAGGAACAGACACACACAGAGGAACAGACACACAGAGGAACAGACACACAGAGGAACAGACACACAGAGGAATAGAGACACAGAGGAACAGACACACAGAGAGGAACAGATAACACACAGAGACACACTGAGGAACAGACACACACAGACACAGAGACACATGGAAACAGAGACACAGAGGAACAGAGACACAGAGACACACAGAGGAACAGAGACACAGAGGAACAGACACACACAGAGAAACAGAGGAACAGAGATACACAGAGACACACTGAGGAACAGAGACACAGAGGAACAGACACACACAGACACACAGAGACACACGGAAACAGAGACACAGAGGAACAGAGACACACACAGAGACACACTGAGTAACAGACACACACAGGAACAGACACACACAGAGACACACTGAGGAACAGACACACACACAGGAACAGACAAACACAGAGGAACAGAGACATCATCAAAAAAATCTAATGAAGATGCTCGCCACTTGATATAGTAGTCCAGACTCAAATGTTTATTGTCATATGATATCTATAAATAATTACAGTTAACCATTTTGGTTTATTACACAATATAGGCTAGCTATTCAGAACATTGATTGTAGTGAGACATGTGAAGACCTAATTCTTTACCTTTTTTAAAATTGTATGTTATCACAGGTATGTGACACCATCATGAGCCATGCCAAGGAGAGGTTTTCTTTCACCAAGCACCTCATCAGCGCCCCTCTCTTGCAAGGAGACTTGTTCCAACAACACAGCAGAAAGTTCCCAGATTCAGCACTGGAGACCACGGTGGAAGCCTATCCCTCTTTGGACAAGGCCAGACTTAAAACAGAACTGTCCCTGATCTACGAGAATGAGGAGTTCCGGAGTTGCAAAGGTGCACTGGCTCTCTATCAGGTTTTGATGGAAAACAACCTTGGAGAAACATTCACTGAAACTGTCAGTCTCCTCAACATCATCATCACAACACCAATGACAACATCAGAGTCTGAGAGGTGCTTCTCTACATTAAAGAGGGTAAAAACTTTCCTTAGGAACACTATGTCACAAGATCGGCTCAACGCTCTGGCTATGCTCTCAATCGAGAAGAAAATGACAAAAGACATTCCTGATTTCAACACCAGGGTCATTGAAAAATTTGCCTCTCAAAAAGAAAGACGAGCAAAATTCTTGTATAAATAAAGCCGAGAGAGAGAGACAAACACATGCACATGCAGAAAAAGAGACACACAGAGGAACCGAGAGGAACAGAGAGGAACAGACACACACAGAGACACACAGAGGAACAGAGACACACAGNCTTGTATAAATAAAGCCGAGAGAGAGAGACAAACACATGCACATGCAGAAAAAGAGACACACAGAGGAACCGAGAGGAACAGAGAGGAACAGACACACACAGAGACACACAGAGGAACAGAGACACACAGA
>NW_026078618.1:7000-26879 GCF_006386435.1 Epinephelus moara | reverse complement strand
TGACGGACATGGACCTATAGCAGGAACTACAGCTGAAATTACAGCAGGAGTGGGTATGGAAGACTGTGAGCCTGTACTCAATATCACATCTCCATCAACAGTGATTGACGGACATGGACCTATAGCAGGAACTACAGCAGGAGCTATTGTTGCTGTGATTGTGGTCATCACTGTAACGCTCACCCCAGTCATTTACTACCGCCGCAGAAAAAGGCGTGAAATGTTAAGGAGGAACGCTTATATATGGGCTCAGAGAAACTCATGCATCTGTCGGCCCATAAGAATAGAACAGGTGAGGAAGGTTCAACTAAAGAAATCTGCATGTGTAAGAGTGTTTTGGTCTTTTGTGCCAACAGATAGAATATTCTTTCATACTGCGCTCATCATTGCAGCTCAGGTGTGAGGAAGAAGACAACCCGTATTAGAGAATGGAGACTACCGACCCTGTGAGTAGCTGTCAGATATTCATGTCTCTGTTTTATGATTAACTGCATGCTGTTTAGCATGCTGTATATTACTGTAACCTCTGGAGTCATCTAGTCATTAAGGAGCAAAACCAGTGGTTAGTATACATTTCATAGTGTGGCAGCTGGAAACCTTTGAATGTAATTCTGTTGAATAACAGGACCATCTCAGCATTTAAAGTGTGAGTAAAAACCCAACATCAATCTATCTGTCCCTTGAATAAAAAAATCTCATGATATGTCTCCAGGTGCTGTCTTCCTCTGCAGAGGACAATGAGAAGAATGCATCTACTGAGGAGGGTCTGACAGCCTGTGTTGAAGCTAAGGTGAGAAGTATTAACCTTGGCTTAGTGATGTGTACAGACAGTATAGTTATTTTTTAGAGTATTTCTGTCCATGACCTCTAAATCACAAAATCTCCTCTTTAGGATATGTGCTCCTCACAGATAGAAAAATCAGAGGACAATGGATCCATGGGAAACAGAGATGAGGTTGATACTGAAGGACAGGTGAGTGGACGTAAACTGGTTTAATTTTATGTGCATGAAATCAAGTCATACATGAGCCAATATCAACCTGTTTCCCATCTTAAGGAGCCATGTTCCTTGTACACAGAAGATGAGATTGATGTTGAAGGACAGGTGAGTGGACGTAAACTGGTTTAATTTTATGTGCATGAAATCAAGTCATACATGAGCCAATATCAGCTTGTTTCCCATCTTAAGGAGCCATGTTTCTTGTACACAGAAGATGAGATTGATGTTGAAGGACAGGTGAGTGGAAGTAAACTGGTTTGATTTTGTGTGCATGAAATCAAGTCATACATGAACCAATATCTGTCTGTGCCCCATCTTAAGAAGCCATGTTCCTTTCACACAGAAAATGAGAAAAATGCATCCCACGAGGAGGTCACGACAGCACTGTGAAACAAAGGTGAGCAGTATGACGAAGGTTTTAGTGCTGTTTACTACATTACAGATATATTGGAAAACAACATCTTTTTGCATCCTTTCAGGAGCCATGTTTTTCAGAGGAAGAAAAGTCCAACGATGAAGAATCCCTTAAAGTTCTGTGTTCAGTTTAACATAAATATAAGACCGGTTTATATGTGAACCTTTACAGTAAAGGATGTCCAGGAGCCACATTCATTAGGACACAGTGAAGTTCCTAAATATGTTTTTGATGATTTCATGTTTGTTCAGAGTTTGTCTCAACCTCTTTACTCAAACTCATGTGAAATGTGTGGACCTGTCCCTAATTGATTAAAGAGGAGGAAAGGACATCCAAGTGCCACGTCGTTGAGAACAGAATAAACGTTCTTTAATACATAAAAGTTTTTTAGGAAGAATTCATGTTTGTTTAAAGACTTTGAAAGGGTTTCAAAGGTAAAAGTTGGGTGTTTTAGCCTTTAGATACTGAGAAAGTGGTCTTCAACAATCTCATGAATGCTGGAGTCATATTTAAGTCACTTCCTGTTGTGTGAGACAAAGAGGTCATGACTGTATCTCCATACACCCATATTTGGCCAAACAGGTCTCAGTCCTTCTCTAGCCAACTTTGCATTTTTAATAAAGGGTCTCAAAGTACAAGTTGGGTGTTTTTGCCTTTAGATACTGAGAAAGTGGTCTTCAATAATCTCACGAATGCTGGAGTCATGCTTAAGTTACTTCCTGTTGTGTGAAACAGAGGTGTCATGACTGCAATAAAATGTGGGGATGTTGGGTCCAACAACCAACATCTGCAGTATAAACCCAACATCTCCATATTAGACCCTTTTGTGGAAAAAACCTGTAGGAAATACCAAATCAAATCAAATCAAATTTTATTTGTATAGCCCACATTCACAAATCACAGTTTGCCTCAGAGGGCTTTACAATCTGCACAGAGACGACACCCTCTGTCCTTAGACCCTCGGTTCAAGTGAGGAAAAACTTGCCCCCATAAAACCCTTTTAGCAGGGGAAAAAAGGTGGAAGAAACCTCAGGAAGAGCCGCAGAGGAGGGATCCCCCTCCCAGGACGGACAGACGTGCAATGAGTGGCGCGTGTAAAGAACAGAGCAGCAAAGAAATAGGATCTAATAAAGAAATGTTGGGTCTATACTGTAATGTTGGATCTGACCAATAGTGCAGAATCACTGACTAAACATTTCTAAACCAGGTTCTAGAAGTTGGAGGCCCTAATTTATTTCTAAGTTATTTCTCCTAGTTCAAGTTTCAGGCCTCCACCTGCTTTGGTGACCAAATG
Organism: Epinephelus moara; assembly: GCF_006386435.1. NCBI lineage: Eukaryota > Metazoa > Chordata > Actinopteri > Perciformes > Serranidae > Epinephelus > Epinephelus moara. The sequence continues at coordinate 24,170 of NW_026078618.1, read as the reverse complement.
AGGTCAAAAGAGCAACTGGTCTGGGGAGGCCTCAGTCAAGGTCAAAGGTCATTGGAGACCATTCTCTCAGTATATACATAAAAAAAAACCAACCTCTGCAACTCTGTCCCTTTAACCTAAAACTACACTGGCTGATTCACGAGCCCCCCAGCTTGTTGGTCCTGGTACATAGAAAGCTGAAATTCACAGGACATGGTCCTTGGTGGGCCTAGATAATGTGTATAAACTTTTTTCCTCTCAAGCTAGAAGGCTGAAAATTTTGTCAGTGACTCTGCACTCAAGTGATCTGTTGACAACATTGGTGTAGAGAGAGAAATGCACACATCTTTGGGGGCTTCCAGTGCTTATTGTCCAGGTGCTGGATGTGATTTTCCCCAGCCTCACCTGCTGCCTCCTGTCTGTCAGGAAGTTTGTGATCCACTCACAGGTGGAGGCTGGAACTGTGAGCTGGGTCAGTTTGGTGCGGAGGACTTTTGGAATGATGGTGTTGAACGCTGAGCTGAAGTCCACCAACAGGATCCTTGCATAGGTCCCTGGGGAGTCGAGGTGTTGGAGGATGTAGTGCAGTCCCATGTTGACTGCATGCTCCACTGACCTGTTTGCAGTCTGCAAACTGCGGGGGGTCCAACAGGGGTCCTGTGATGTCCTTCAGGTGAGTCAACACCAGTCTCTCAAATGTTTTCATGACTACAGACGTCAGGGCGACGGGTCTGTAGTCATTCAGTCCTGAGATGGAGGGTTTCTTTGGGACCGGGATTATTGTTGAGTGTCTGAAGCAGGAGGGGACTTCACACATCTCCAGTGATCCGTGTGAAGATGGGGAACAGCTGGTCAGCGCAGACTTTCAGACAGGAGGGTGAGACGCCGTCTGGACCTGGGGCCTTCCTGGTCTTCTGTCTCCTGAAGAGCTGGTACACATCCCCTTCACAGATCCTCATTGATGGTGGGGGGTGAGTGGGGAGGGGTGAGTAGAGCAGGGAGTGCTGATGGTGGGGGGTGAGTGGAGGGTGGAGCAGGGGGTGGTGATGGTTGTCTGGTGTCAGGGTCAGAGCGGGTGAATAGAATAGAATAGAATAGAATATCCTTTATTCGTCCCACAGTGGGGAAATTCCGCTTATTGCAGCAGCAAGAGGATAGAATAGTAATAAATAAATATTACAGTATATACAATATGAACAGGAAAAAAAACCAACAACAGTGACATAGAGCGACATACAGTGAGAAAAAAACAACGGCAAGACAATGGCAACAGTACACAATGGATAATTTAAAAATCTGCATGTTAAATTGGGTATCTATTGGACATAACAGTTTATTATTGAGTCTGAGTGTATGAGTGGTCTACTGAGAGCAGTGCTGGTTGAACAGTCTGACAGCAGCAGGAAGGAAGGACCTGCGGTACCTCTCCTTCACACACTTGGGATGAAGGAGTCTGTCGCTGATGGAGCTGCTCAGTGCGGTAACAGTGTCCTGCATGGGGTGGGAGTCGTTCTCCATCATTGATGATAGCTTTGCTATCATCCTCCTGTCTCCCACCACCTGCACTGAGTCAAGGGGGCAACTCAGGACAGAGCTGGCCCTCTTTATCAGCTTGTCCAGTCTCTTCCTGTCAGCGATGGAAATGCTGCTGCTCCAGCAAACCACTCCGAAAAAGATGGCTGATGCCACCACAGTATCGAAGAAGGTCTTGAGGAGAGCTCCCTGCACTCCAAAGGACCTCAGTCTTCTAAGCATATAGAGTCTGCTCTGGCCTTTTTTGTAGAGAGCATCAGTGTTTACAGTCCAGTCCAGTTTATTGTTTGGGTGAACACCCAGGTACTTATAAGAGTCCACTCTCTCAATGTCCATTCCCTGGATGTTCACCGGTGTCGGGAGGGAGTTGCTGCGCCTGCGGAAATCCACCACCAGCTCCTTGGTTTTTCCCGTGTTGATTTGGAGGTGGTTCCGCTGGCACCAGTCCACAAAGTCCTTGGTCAGTTCTCTGTACTCCCTGTCATTGTCCTCTGAGATGAGGCCGATGATGGCAGAGTCGTCAGAAAACTTCTGGAGATGGCAGGTGGCTGAACTGTGTCTGAAGTCTGCAGTGTACAGGGTAAACAGGAAAGGAGCCAAAACTGTTCCCTGTGGAGCCCCTGTGCTGCAGACCACCATGTCTGAGACACAGTCCTTTGACCTCACATACTGTGGACGGTTGGTGAGGTAGTCTGTAATCCAGGATGTGAGGTGACGATTGACTCCTGTGAGCTCCAGCTTGTCCCTCAGAAGCACAGGCTGGATGGTGTTGAAAGCACTGGAGAAATCAAAGAACATGATCCTCACAGTGCTTCCAGGCTTCTCCAGGTGAGAAAGAGCTCTATGTTGGAGGAAGATGACGGCGTCAACCACCCCGAAGCCAGGCTGGTAGGCAAACTGTAGCGGGTCCATCAATGGTTCCACCAGGGGGCGGAGATGGACGAGGACCAGCCGCTCCAGTGTCTTCATCAGATGTGATTTCAGCGCCACTGGCCTGTAGCTGTTGAGGTCCTTCGAGTGCAGCGCCTTTAGCACTGGTACCACACAGGATGTTTTCCACAGTTGTGGAACTCTCCTCAGCTTCAGGCTCAGGTTGAAGACGTGCTCCACGATCCTGCACAGCTGGTCTGCACAGGACTTGAGGAGCCTGGAACTGATGCCGTCTGGACCCGCAGCCTTTCTCGCCTTTATCTTCCTGAGCTCTTTTCTTACCTGGTCTGTAGAGAGGGACAGATTGGAGCCAGGGGGCTGTATATTTGGAGGTGTGAGAGGAGGAGGTGTGGGAGAAGGTAGAGGTGTGGATGGGGCAGGAGATGCAGAAACAGTGGGGGGTGGCTGTGAGCTGAGTGTTGGAGGAGGCAAGGAGGGGGAAGGGGAGGGGTGAAGTCCTGGAGGTGTCGACGAGGGGAGCTGCAGCAGGAATGGCTGGGCTGGGGGATGGGTGGATGGCTGGGAGTCTGGTTCTTTGTGCACGGAGATTGTTTTGAGGCCTCTCCAGACTCTGCTGATGTTGTTCTGCTGCAGCTGGTCCTCCATCTTCTTCCTGAAGTGGTTCTTCCCCTCTCCGATCTTCCTCCTCAGCTCCCTCTGTACAGTCTTCAGCTCCTCTTTGTCGCCCGACTTAAAGACCCTCTTCTTCTCCTTAAGTAGAGCCTTTATGTCGGGGTTAATACAGGGTTTGTTGTTGGAGAAGCACCGTAAAGTCCTGGTGGGTACAGTGTTCTCCACGCAGAAGTTTATGTAGTCCGTGATGCAGTGTGTGAGGCTGTCGATGTCCTCCCCATGAGGATCACAGAGTTCCTCCCACACAGTCGTCTCGAAACAGTCTTTAGTCTTTAGCCTCTTCAGTCTCCTCAGACCATCTTCTGACTGTGCGGGTCACAGCTAGTTGCCTGTGCACTAAGGGTTTATACACAGGCAGGAGATGAACCAGGCTGTGGTCTGATCTCCCCAGGGGAGGGAGAGGTGATGATGAATATGCCTCCTTGGTGTTGGCATAAATAAAAGTCCAGTGTTTTATTGTCTCTGGTGTGGCAGGTGACATACTGGGTAAATTTGGGCAGAGTGGAGGAAGGAGAAGCATGGTTGAAGTCCCCAGAGATGAGGAGGAGGGCCTGTGGGTGCTGTGTCTGGAGCCTGCTCACAGCTGAGTGCAGGACATCACAGGCTGCGTCACCATTAGCAGAGGGGGGAATGTACACTGCTACTACCAGAACATGTGAAAATTCCCTGGGCAGATAGTACGGTCTCATGCTAACAGCTAACAGCTCAATGTCCTTACAGCACAGTTGCTCTTTGACAGCGATGTGCCCGGGGTTACACCATCTATCGTTGACAATCACAGCCAGCCCCCGTCTTTCTTCTTACCGCTCTCCCATGTCCTGTCCGCGTGCCGCAAATTAAATCCTTCCAGAGAAACAGTAGTGTCCGGTGTTAATGAGTTCAGCCATGTCTCCGTAAACACCATGATGCTGCACTCCCTATATTCCCTCTGGTGCCGGGTCAGCGCCGTTAACTCGTCCATCTTGTTGGGAAGAGATCTCACATTCCCCATAACGACGGACGGAAGGACGGGTCAGAAGCGACTCTTCCTACGGCGTTGAATTCTGGCACGGGTCCCCCGTCTCCTCTTCTTCAACTCACAGGGAACGTTGGGTCTATCCTGGGGCAGCACCGCTGTGTTACGGAGGGCTAACAGCTGATCCTGACTGTAAACAATAGGGCCGTGGCTGGGCATGGGGCCCTCCGGTCACGGAAAGTGCAAAAAACAAAAAAAGACCAGAGCAAACACAGCAACTTTGGTATCCATAGGTGCACCGTTGTAACAGAAAACGAACACACAAAAAGAAATTAAGATTAGTCGCTAAAAACTGCTAAAAAAAAAGTGAAAGAAACTCAAATTGAGCAGGAGCTGCTGCAACTGCTGCCACTCAGGGGCGACGCGGTGATGGGTGTGAATGATTTCTCAAACCTGCAGTAGAACTCATTCAGCTCGTCGGCCAGTTGAGGACTCTCTGCAGTGTGGGGGGGAGGGTCTCCTGTAGTTGGTGACACCCTGCAGACCTCTCCACACTGATGCAGGGTTGTTGGCTGAAAACCTGTTTGTAATGCCTCTTTGCTCCTCTGACCTCCTTTGTCAGTGTGTTTCTGGCCTGGTTGTACAGGACTCTGTCCCCACTTCTGTAGGCCTCCTCCTTGACCTGGCGAAGCTGCTTGAGTTTTGAAGTGAACCAGGGTTTATTGTTTTTGTATGTGCAGAAGGCTTTAGTCTGCACACACGTGTCCTCACAAAAGATAGTGTACGATGTCACAGTGTCAGTGAGTTCATCCAGGTCAGAAGCTGCAGCCTCAAAAACATTCCAATCTGTGCAGTCAAAGCAGGCCTGTAGTTCCAGCTTTGCATCGGTGGTCCATCTCCTGACAGTCTTTACTACAGGTGTAGCAGATTTTAACTTCTGCCTGTAAGTTGGTAGAAGATGAACCATGCAGTGATCAGAGCGCTCCAAGGCTGCATGGGGGACAGAGCAATAGGCGTCCTTTTTTTTTTTTTAATTATTTTTTTGGGGCTTTTTAGCCTTTAATGTATAGGACAGCTGAGAGAGAGACAGGAAACGGGAGGCAGAGAGGGGGGAGCGACACGCAGGAAATGACTGCCCGGCGCGGGACTCGAACCGGGGTCGCCTGCAGAGAGGACTATAGCCTCTGCACATGGGGCGGGCGCTCTACCGACTGAGCTAAACACCGCCCCACAATAGACGTTCTTTAATGTTGAATAGCAGTGGTCTAGAGTGTTTGTGTCCCTGGTGGGACACTTAACATGCTGTCTATATTTAGGCAGGTCATGGCTGAGGTTTGCTCTGTTGAAATCCACCAGAACAATAAGCAGGGAGTCTGGATGTTTCTCCTCCATGTCCATTATCTGGGTTTATCCAGGTGTTATAAAGCGTCACTAACACAGGCCTGAGGTGTCAGGCGGACTGACCTCCTCGCGGCCTTCAGGAAACCCGTGGCAATGTCTCTCAGCAGGGATACCTGTAAAGTCCGATCAGTTGTTAATCTGCCTGCTATTTCTTTCCTTTTTCATGGATTCTGTTTAACTGCTGCTATTTCAAGATTATGTGATACAGACACATGTGTAACTCTCCTGCTCACTGTTGTCTTGTATTTTATTCTAGGTATCAGATCGGGATCAGAGGAGCCTTGATGACTGCCAGAAAGTCCTGTGTGTGGCAAAGAAAGACATGCTGAGCATTCATGGGAGGCTGCTTGAAAATGTTTTATTTATGTTATTTATGTATATTCACACAAGGACAGTAAGGATGTGGACTCAGGAGGCTGCTGGGGCACTGCAGGACTGCCAGGTCAGGAGACAGCTGGAGAGACTCCACCAACGGAAGGCCACAGGACCTGATGGTATCAGCCCCAGGATCCTGAAGACCTGTGCTAACCAGCTGTCTCCTGTTCTCCAGCATCTCTACAACCTGAGCCTGAGTCTGGAGAGAGTCCCGGTGCTGTGGAAGACGTCCTGCCTTGTTCCTGTCCCGAAAAAGTCAACTCCATCGGACCTCAATGACTACCGACCAGTTGCCCTCACATCTCATGTGCTATCTAGCCAACCGATCTCAGTTTGTCCCCAAAACAGAGCTCATGGTCGTGGCCCCAAATCCAGTGCTCCGGAAGATTGGGGATCTCCTCCTCCACATTGACGGCTGCTCAATTACTCCATCCCACGAAATACGCAACCTGGGCATCATCATGGACTCCACCCTCTCCTACCAGTCTCATGTCAAATCCATCACCAGGTCTACCTTCTACCAGTCTCATGTCAAATCCATCACCAGGTCTACCTTCTACCACCTCAGGAACATCTCCCGTCTCTGGCCTTTCCCCATCAGTCTTAGCTCAGTCTGTCGCTCAGCCTTTCCTTTGTCTGTTTAGTGTTTCCTTCCCTCTCTCCCTTAATCTGTTCCTTTAACCCCACCCCAAACCCCTGCTAATTCTCATGTAAAGCGCCTTGGGTATTTTGAAAGGCGCAATATAAATACAAGTTATTATTATTATTATTATGATCGTCATCAACACCACTCAAATTATGCTATGCTATTGTTAAGCTATTTTTTAAATCGAGAGTCATAAGACTAAGACAAAGCACACCCAGATGGTGCTCCGGAGATTCATCAGACTCCTTTAGCGTGCATATTCAAAAATACCTGTGATATTTCCCAACAATGAGGGAAAAGTGCACCGGAGGCTGGGCCTGGTGTTGAAGGCAGCATGGACCGACACAAAGGAACCTCAGGGAAATTCAATTGAATGCAACTGTTCTTGTTAAGAATTCTTTCAAAGATTTAGGGAAATTCAATCGGACGCAAATGGACTTGGTTATAAGTCTTTCAAAGACTTCTGGTTCCCTCAAAAAACATTACACTTCCACTTTCAGCTCCTGGATTTAGTAATGTTCCTTAGACATGAGTAAGGTTATGCTAACACTTAACCCTGATTGATGGTGGAGGGTGGTGGGTTAGGGTGAAAGGTGCTGCTCACCTGACTGCTCACGCTGGAGTGGATCTGGTTGAATGTCACACTACTGGTGAGGCCTGCGTTGCTCCACGCCGCATTCAGCAGAAGGCCCAGCTTCCAGTGCTCTTTTCCCTCCATATTATGGAAAACAAGAGGCACTTTTGGGTAGACTCAGTCGAGGACTCTGATGAATCCTCACAGCCACCGATGCTCAGAAGAATCAAGTACCATCTGGGCGTGCCCATATGTGGCCTGGGTCTTGTGACTCTCGATCTAAAATACACATAAAAAATAATGCAACTTGACTTGGTGATGATGATCATATATGATGATGATAAAACTTGTATGAGAGGTGAAACATCTTCAAAGACATAACCAAGTCTAGTTGTGGTCAACTCAATTTCCTTGCCACAGGCCATCATGTTTAACTCACCCACACCATGTAAAAGCCCTCCTTTTCTTCTCCCTCCTAGACCTCTTTCTTTGTCAGGCTGCAGTACACAACTGGCCAGTGTCCAGTGACGATGGCAAGGTAACCCTGCAGGAGCTCTACGGTGACCCATTGTACCTTTTCCTGCATTTACTGTGGAAAAGAAAAAAATGATTAGTCTTTCATTAGGGGCAGCTGTGGCTCAGGAGGCAGAGTGGTCATCCACCAACTGGAAAGATGGTGGCTTGATTCCCGGGCCCCTGCAGTCCACGCGTCGAAGCATCCTTGAGCAAAATACTGAATCGCCAATTGCTCCTGGTGGCATAGCCATCGGTACATGCATGAATGTGTGTGAATGGGGTTAATGCTGACTAGAGTTGGACAGCGCTTTGAATGGTCGCAAGGACGAGAAAGGCGCTACACATGACAAACATTGAGCAGACATTAATAGGAAGATTTTTCAGTTTGTTTTGTTTTTTGTCAATGAAATAAGCTGCCCTGAAAGATAGATAGATTTACTTTATTGATCACAAACTGGGGAAATGTTTAATGAAAAGATTTCCAATTTCAGCTTCCAGATTTAGCAGTGTTCCTTCGAAAACCATTACCCCTTCCAATTTCAGCTTCCAAATTTACTAGGCTTTCTTCCCAAACCATTAGGCATTTACCTTAAAACTTCAACTACTTATTACTTCACTTACGGCTCTTATTCCTCTTGACCCACTGCCTATGAACCACCACCTCCCCCAGAAAGTCCGACTGCAGTCTCCTGATGCAGTCTTTGGCCAATCTGGGTGGCTGTCAGGCGGTTTTCTTTTCAGTGAAAGAGCTCTACGTGGGAGAGGAAGGTCTTTGCGTTGGTGAGCATATTCTTGACTGATGTTGGTTTATACCCAGCCTTCTTCAATGCAGTTGGCCAACTAGAGAACGAAGAGAACCATTTTAGCAACATATGAGTCATACACCAACCTGGGCCACTGCAACAAGTAAGTCAAGTCACTGGTGTCGACCTCCAATCAAACTTTATTTGGATAGCTCAAACTGAAAGATTGCCTCAGAGGCATGTACAATCTGTACATAGAGGGTGACCTCTATCTTCCCCCCCAAAATAAAAACCCTTAACAAGGAACAGAAATGGAAGAAACCTCAGGAGGGGCCACAGAGAAAGGGTGCCTCACCTAGGTGCAGTAGTACTTACACCTGTACTCTTATAGCAAGTGAACAGAATCAAGTGCACTTGGCACACTGTGTACATTATAAATTGTCACTGACCTTAAGGTCAAGGTCCAGCCTGGACACCATTGGTGGCCTTGGGTTTGTTGCCCTCAACTCTCTCAGCCTCTGCATGTAGTGGGCCTGCTTTGCTTGAAACAAAGCACCATCCACTTCCTGTGAGGTATTTCAATAAAGAAAGGTCTTTAATTTCCAAAGCAATGATATACATAGCACAAATCAAATCAAACTTGTATAGACCAAATTCACAAATCACAGTTTGCCTTGGAGGGCTATGGTAAGGACAGTATATAGTGATTATAATGAAATGTATATACACAGAAAACACTATTGTGAGATAACTACTTCTCCAAATGTACTCCCCCACCAGAGGGGAGTTTTTTTCCTCTCAAGCTAGAAGGCTGAAAGTTTTGTCAGTGATTCTGCACTCCAGTCCTGTGGTGATTTGAAGCCTCTCAGTCTTTTAATCTGCAATACATTTGAATTTTTCCAACAGTTTCAGGCCAATAAAGCTCCAAATGAGCTGAACTTGTCAGGAAGCACTTATATTACATGTCCAACCCAGATTCTAGACCCTTAGTTATTTCTAAAGCTACTTCCACCACGACCACACAACATCCCCATATTTTATTGCAAAAACACCCAACTTTGAGACACTTAATTTATTAAAAATACAAAGTTGGCTAGAGAATGACGGAGACGTATTTGGCCAAATATGGGTGTTTGATTTAATTTGATTTGGTATTTCCTACAGGTTTTTTCCACAAAAGGGTCTAATATGGAGATGTTGGGTTTATACTGCAGATGTTGGTTGTTGGACCCAACATCCCCACATTTTATTGCAGTCATGACACCTCTGTTTCACACAATAGGAAGTAACTTAAGCATGACTCCAGCATTCATGAGATTATTGAAGACCACTTTCTCAGTATCTAAAGGCTAAAACACCCAACTTGTACTTTGAGACCCTTTATTAAAAATACAAAGTTGGCTGGAGAATGACTGAGACCTGTTTGACCAAATATGGGTGTATGGAGATACAGTCATGACAGCTCTGTTCCACACAACAGGGAGTTTTTTAAGTATGACTCCAGCATTCATGCGATTATTATCAAAGATTATCATCATAGTGCCCTATTATCTGACTAGAGCACTACGCTCTCAGAATGCAGGATTACTTACTTACTAAGTCTTAAAAAACAGAATAGGAGCAAAAGCCTTCAGTTATCAAGCTCATCTTTGGTGGAATCATCTTCCAGTTTCAGTCTGGGAGGCAGACACCCTCTCCAACTTTAAGAGTAGATTTAAGACCTCTAAGCCTAAGCCTCTCTCTTTTCCTCTCTCTTCTCCTCCTCATCTTCCTCTCTAACTGCATCAGTCATGTCACTTTGCTGTATACTACTGACTTGACTTCTTCCCCGGAGTCCTTGTGCTTTCTCGTCCTGCAGGTTTCCATGGATCACAGCTGTGCACCCTCTGCCATGGCCCTGCCTGACTCCCACTACTGCTGTTATTACCATCAACCATATTTTATCATTGATATACATTATGCACTACCATTACTGCTAACCTTTACTGATGTTAGTGCTAATCACTTTCTTGTCATATGCGTTTCACTATTGTCAATGTATTGCTTCATTTTACACCTTTACTGTTAACCATTTATAATTGTATGCAATGTGATTTTGCTGATCTGTTCTGTACACGCGTCAGTCATTGCACGTCTGTCCGTCCTGGGAGAGGGATCCCTCCTCTGTGGCTCTTCCTGAGGTTTCTTCTACCTTTTTTCCCCCGATAAAACGGTTCTTTGGGGGCAAGTTTTTCCTCACTCGACCCGAAAGTCTACGGACAGAGGTTGTCATCTCTTGATGATTGTGAAGCCCTTTGTGGCAAACTGTTATTTCTGAATTTGGGCTATACAAATAAAATTTGATTGATTGATTGATTATTGAACATCACTTTCTCAGTATCTAAAGGCTAAAACACCCAACTTTTACCTTGGAGACTCTTTCAAAGACTTTAAACAAAAATGAATTCTCCCTCAAAAACGTAAATGTATTCAAGAACATTTATTCTGTCCTTAAGGATGTGACACTTGGATATCCTGTCCTCCTGACTGAGTCTTTAATCAGTTAGGGACAGGTCCATACATTTCACATGAGTCTGAGTAAAGAGGCTGAGACAAACTCTGAACAAACATGAAATCATCAAAAACATATTTAGGAACTTCACTGTGTCCTAATGAATGTGGCTCCTGGACATCCTTTACTGTAAAGGTTCACATATAAACCGGTCTTATATTTATGTTAAACTGAACACAGAACTTTAAGGGATTCTTCATCGTTGGACTTTTCTTCCTCTGAAGAACATGGCTCCTGAAAGGATGCAAAAAGATGTTGTTTTCCAATATATCTGTAATGTAGTAAACAGCACTAAAACCTTCGTCATACTGCTCACCTTTGTTTCACAGTGCTGTCGTGACCTCCTCGTGGGATGCATTTTTCTCATTTTCTGTGTGAAAGGAACATGGCTCCTTAAGATGGGGCACAGACAGATATTGGTTCATGTATGACTTGATTTCATGCACACAAAATCAAACCAGTTTACTTCCACTCACCTGTCCTTTTTAAATCCTTTAAAAAATAACTATACTGTCTGTACACATCACTAAGCCAAGGTTAATACTCCTCACCTTAGCTTCAACACAGGCTGTCAGACCCTCCTCAGTAGATGCATTCTTCTCATTGTCCTCTGCAGAGGAGGACAGCACCTGGAGACATATCATGAGATTTTTTTATTCAAAGGACAGACAGATAGATGTTGAGTTTTTACTCACACTTTAAATGCTAAGATGGTCCTGTTATTCAACAGAATTACATTCAAAGGTTTCCAGCTGCCACACTATGAAATGTATACTAACCACTGGTTTTGCTCCTTAATAACTAGATGACTCCAGAGGTTACAGTAATATACAGCATGATAAACAGCATGGAGTTAATCATAAAACAGAGACATGAATATCTGACAGCTACTCACAGGGTTGGTAGTCTCCATTACTTCATACGGGTTGTCTTCGTCCTCACGCCTGAGCTGCAATGATGAGCGCAGTATGAAAGAATATTCTGTTGGCACAAAAGACCAAAACACTCTGTGTGCAGATTTCTTTAGTTGAACCTTCCTCACCTGTTCTAAGCTGGTGGGCCAATAGTTGCATGAGTTTCTCTGAGCCCATATATAAGCGTTCCTCCTTAACATTTCACGCCTTTTTCTGCAGCGGTAGTAAATGACTGGGGTGAGCGTTACAGTGATGACCACAATTAGTAAATGACTGGGGTGAGCGTTACAGTGATGACCACAATCACAGCAACAATAGCTCCTGCTGTAATTTCAGCTGTAGTTCCTGCTATAGGTCCATGTCCGTCAATCACTGTTGATGGAGATGTGATATTGAGTACAGGCTCACAGTCTTCCATACCCACTCCTGCTGTAATTTCAGCTGTAGTTCCTGCTGGAGGTCCATGTCCGTCAGTCACTGTTGATGGAGATGTGATATTGAGTACAGGCTCACAGTCTTCCATACCCACAAGGTTCTGGACGGTACAGCGGTATGTTCCAGAGTCCCTCTCTGTGATCTGATCCAAGTATAAGTCTCCTTCTGGAGCATCAACAAATGCATCCGGAGGCAGCATCCGGTTTCCGCTGAGCTTTTCCCATCTGTATTTAAGCGGTGGAGTGCCTTGTGAGGATCTGCATCTGAGCCTTATATTTGTATCTAACACAGCTTCATCATCCATGTAACATACCGGTTTGTCTGGCCTCTCCATTACAGTCAGAAGAATGTCTTTAATCTGTTCTCTTGCTAGGTTTCTCACCTTACATTGGTACGTTCCAGAATCTGTACGCCTAAGGTCAGTGATGCTTAGAGAAGCATCACCGTCTTGGGGCTCAGGAGATGTAAAGTAGATCCTGTTCTTTAAAGGGGCATATAAATTATTATGAATGATACTTTGACTATACCAGAGTATAAGTTTGTCATCTTCCTGCCTGTTTGGTGGCACAATGTTCCACTCTATGTCCAAATTTTCCAAATCCTCAGAATCAAGGGTGAACTGACAGTTAAGAGACACACTTTTATCTCTAGCTCCATAATAGTGATTATTGTCAGATGTTATTTTTAGAGAATAAGCTTGTTCTGGGGTAAGAGCGCATAATATCATCATGCCAACAGTCCTTAACCCGGTGAAATATCCTGGGACGCAGCAATGTTAATGCACAAGCATAATGACGTACTTGGATAGGTCGGCTGCAGATTCAGGTTGCACTGCCTGGGTTTCACTGTAAATCATAAGGGTTACAGTTAGGGAAGGACTGTATATGGGAACATACATGTTAAACATGGTGCAAGAAAACTGGTCTATTACAACATATTAGACCTCGGCACACCATTTTTGCTGAGTGGGAGAGTGAGAGGTATCCTCTTAGCCACCCGGACCCCATACATACAACCTCATGAACATCATCAGAGTCACTTTCATGATGAATGAGGGATGCAGAATTTACTAAATAAAATATCTCAGAAAAAAAAGATCAAGTGTGGTTAAGGAGCTTTTTTGAAGTATTCAGGTGTAAAATGAAATCACAGATTCACTGTGTGTGTATGTTTCTTTCAAATGTTAATAAATGTATCTGCAAAGGCTCATCTAAAGTCTGAAGGCAACTGGACTGTTTGAAAATCTTGAGTAAAGTCATGAGTTTTTTCAGAAAATACAGATTTAGCATCATTAGTCACATAGCTGAATATTAAAAATATTTCAAGGGTCATGAGCTGATGTAAACTAAATGTCTAAATAACTATAATTAAAAATATTATTTACATGTCATATGGTGTTGATTACAAGAATGTGAGATTGTTTAAATTACCCTTTCTCCTGTGATGTACAGAAAATAAAGCCTACAAATATCACTTTTGAAAAAGTTCCACAAAATCGACCCCTGTTAAATATGGAGAGACAGCTTTACAGTAAGTTGGGTTCATAATTGCCACAGCTCTATAATATTACAGTAGTGCGCTACTTAATAGCAGAATACATAGTATTAGACGTTTTACAAGTTTTAATCTTTTACTGCAAAAGTGGGTCCTCAGTTATTACTATACAGACAAAATGGACAGATTCACTCGCAGAACTTTTACCTCCACCTCCGCCAATCATAGCTCAGAGATTTCAAAGTAAAGTAAAACTTTATCTACAAAAGAGACCAAAGTGGGCCACAAATCCACACCTGAACAACATTTTAGCAAGAAGAAGTGTAAAAGTGTGGTGTAATTGTGCAGCATTACAGCAATGTAACAGGAAAAGGAAACAGAAAGTGGACTACAAACCAGAAATTGACTCTTACCTGCAGAAGAGCTGAAACCTTTCAAAACCTGTGCAGATTTAGCAACATCAACATCACTAACACACTGGAACAGCCATTCAGTGCAGTCATTGACTTTTCAGCCAATCAGAGCAAAAGTTCAGGAAGAATCATGGACAGAGGTGTTGCAGCAACCAGCAATTGTGTAAAATCCAAAAATACTGACATGTTGGATATCTGTGCAGTCTGGGCAATGAATGCCTGCTTGTTGTTTTTGTTGCACTTTATTAGCATTCATTAGCATGTTTTAGATAGCTTAAATAACATTTTAAAACCTGTTACATGCATTTAAATATACTCCAGGTTCCCTTTAAACAGGTTGGTTGTTTTTATCAGCTGTTTTTTCCCTTACAGACCACAGCGTGCTCACACTGGAAACTTTCAGATAGATAGATAGATAGATTTACTTTATTGATCCCAAACTGGGAAATTGTTTGGTTCCAGCAGCAGAAGTACAAAACGTAAAAGTACACTATACAGTATAAAGCAGGTAGCTTAAATAGAATAAATCCAAATATATACAGAATATAAAAAATATCAAATATAAAATATGAAATAAAAACTATAAAACAGGAAAAAGAGTTAGTGCAAAAACAAATATGGCAGTGAGCAGGTAGCAAAAACAAATATGGCAGTGAGCAGGTAGCAAAAACAAATATGGCAGTGGCCAGGTATTTTATTACTATATAGCAGAGAGTTGTGAGTTATCTCTGTCAGACAGATGTGAGTTATTGTACATTGTAATGGCTTGCGGCAGGAATGATTTCCTTTATCGGTCTCTATCTTTAGTGTTTGCATACACCAGATCCAGGGTCTTGTTTTCTCTGGTGGGGCAGTCAACATACTGGTGGAAGGTTGGCAGTAGTTTATCCAAAGTGACATGATTAAAATCACCAGTAATGACGGTGAAGGCATTGGGGTATCGAGTCTGAAAACTGCCAACAGTGGAGGTGATGACATCACAGGCGGCCGCTGCATCAGCTGATGGAGGGATGTAAACAGCGATAACAATGTCGCACGTGAATTCCCGAAGCAGATAGTACGGGCGCATTCCCACAGCAAGCAGTTCAATGTCCGGGTTACAGAGACGTTCTGTCACATGCACATGTCCGGGATTACACCACTTCTCACTCACATACAGTGCAATCCCTCCTCCCTTCTTCTTACCGCTGCTTACAATTTCTCTGTCCGCCCGGACGATGCTGAAGCCGGGTACCGCCACGCTGTGGTCCGGGATGTGCGAGTGCAGCCATGTCTCGGTGAACACAACACACTACACTCGCGGTATTCCCACTGAGTCTAAATCAGCACGGCAAGCTCGTCCGTCTTATTCCCCAGGGACCTCACGCTCCCCGTGATTAACACTGGTACAGCAGTGCAAAATCTCCTCTTCTTCGCCCTCAGCTTGGCTCCAGCTCTGCACCCCCAATGTCTCCTCCACCGCTCCGCCGGGATTTCAGGCCTCGCTCTGGGCAGCAGTACAGGTTTACACAATGTAATCAGCTGGTCGTGAGTGTAAACAATGGCCCCGCCGTCCCGTCTCTGACCCTCCATTGCCACAGATAACAAGATGGCCAAAAAAGTTTTAAAAAAGAGAGAAGTCATTGCCTTTAGTGATTAGACAACTGACTGACTGGAAAACACAGTTGATAGGACAGATAGGACAGAACAGAATACGTGCTGATGTGCTACGGTGAGCGTGTTACCTCATTTCCTGTTGCTGTGTTACTGGTAGTGATAGCGTATTTGTGCTGCTCCGGCTTTTCCGAACAGATTATTGTTATTTTCATTGTTACTTCTGCTAAATCCACGATTGAAATTTAAGCATCTTGTAGTCTCACTCATTCAAGAACACTGTTATTTATAACTTGTTCACTAAATCTATCCCTGTTTGAAGGTCTCTCAGCTTCACTAGCTAGCCTAGCTTAACCCAGTTGCCGTTTGCTAGCGATGTCTTCTCTCTCTCCCTCTCGTTCTCCTCCTCTCTACTGCATTTATTAGGAGACAGCTGGAGAGACTCCACCAGCGGAAGGCCGCAGGACCTGATGGTATCAGCCCCAGGATCCTGAAGACCTGTGCCAGCCTGCTGTCTCCTGTTCTCCAACATTTCTACAAACTGAGCCTGAGTCTGGAGAGAGTCCTGCCTTGTTCCTGTCCCGAAAAGTCAACTCCATCGGACCTCAATGACTACCGACCAGTTGCCCTCACATGTCATGTGATGAAGGTGCTGGAGAGGCTGGTCTTGGCCCACAAGAGGCCGCAAATGAAGGTGCTGCTAGACCCTCTACACTTTGCTTACCAGCCCAATCTGGGAGTTGACGACACCGTCATCTGGCTGCTGCAACGAGCCCATTTGCACCTGGATGGTGGTGGCAGCACTGTGAGAATCATATTTATAGTACTGTATTTATCTACATATACGAGAATTAATTTTTGTTTAAAGTCTTTGAAAGAGTCTCCAAGTTAAAAGTTGGGTGTTTTAGCCTTTAGATACTGAGAAAGTGGTCTCCAACAATCTCATGAATGCTGGAGTCATATTTAAGTCACTTCCTGTTGTGTGAGACAAAGGGGTCATGACTGCAATAAAATGTGGGGATGTTGGGTCCAACAACCAACATCTGCAGTATAAACCCAACATCTCCATATTAGACCCTTTTGTGGAAAAAACCTGTAGGAATACCAAATCAAATTAAATCAAACACCCATATTTGGCCAAATACGTCTCCGTCATTCTCTAGCCAACTTTGTATTTTTAATAAATAAAGGGTCTCAAAGGTAAAAGCTGGGTGTGACAGCCTTTAGATACTGAGAAAGTGGCCTTCAATAATCAATCAATCAAATTTTATTTGTGTAGCCCACATTCACAAACCACACTCGATGAAGCCAGAAGAAAGTAATCAATTAACTAAACTCCATAACTGCCTTAAAGACATAAAAACTTGGATGAGCACCAATTTCCTGATGTTAAATTCAGACAAAACTGAAGTTATTGTTCTTGGCCCCAAACAACTCAGAGACTCTTTATCTGATGACATAGTTTCTCTAGATGGCATTGCTCTG